>NC_079524.1:17580374-17696530 GCF_003711565.1 Takifugu flavidus
ATCCGCATCCCCCACCGTCCTCAGGTCCACCACGCCGCTCCCGTCCTTCATGATGCACCTGCAGCGGTCCACTCTGAAGCAGCCCGAAGTGTTGGAGAAGCTGAGGGTGGGCGGACGGGCCGACGCCAGCGTGCAGAACCAGAGCAGAAGCACGAAGGACACGTGCGCACTCATGACTGTCAGCACCAGTCAGGGGACACAGACACCTCCAGGCTGGCGGCACCAGCGTCACTGGCACCAGGCTGATCCCCATTCCAGGAATTCTACAAGGCCCTGACATGTCCCACACACCCTGTCCCCACTCGGGACACTGTCTCAACATCCCAGTATTGAGCACGTCCCAGTACAACAGTCCGCTGGTACTGTTGGACCAGTCCGCTGGTACTGTTGGACTGCCAATCTGATACATGAACACAAATATTCCATCGAAGAAAAAGCGAGCTGCTCCCAGTGGACGCAACAAGGTTTCATACTGGACCAGTAACACTCTGACCCAGTAACAGGCTGAACCAGTAAGACTCTGGACCAGTAACAGGCTGACCCAGTAAGACTCTGGACCAGTAACAGTCTGACCCAGTAACAGGCTGAACCAGTAAGACTCTGGACCAGTAACAGTCTGACCCAGTAAGACTCTGGACCAGTAACAGTCTGACCCAATAACAGTCAGAGCCAGTAGTAACAGTCAGAACCAGTAACACTTTGACCCAGTAACAGTCAGAACCAGTAAGCCTGCCCAGTTAAAATGGGCCAGTGAAGGATGCCTCCTTTATCTCAGTCTCTCAGTAATGTGGGCGGAGCTTCCAATGACTCCGGAAGTGGTTCCGGTCATGTCGGGTTCGGCTGCCTCAGGAAGCGCTCGTGCTCCCCGCAGAGGTGGTGACTTCCCCGTTTGAGCCTCTCTGGCGCCCCCTGTCGGACCTTTAAGGGCTGGTATTTGTTAGGATTCGGACCGGGACCGGTTTCGGGCCAGACTGACACTGCTTCCGGCACCAGAGCGGACACTTCCAAGAGTGCAGGTTTAATAAATCCTTAAGAGTTTAGAGCCATGAAAACAATCATTCTGGTTCTGGTAACGTCCATCATGAAATTTAGAACCTCGGCTCACCTCGTAGACATTCAACATTGACCTAGTGGTCAACAGGTTCCGAACCCAACACCTCAGGAACCCTGAACTACCGCCGTTCCCGCACCAACACTTCTCCCAAACGCTGAACATTACCGCCGCCCCGCGGCCCGCTGAGGTACTGCAGTACCACTCAGTGTAACCAGAACTAATCAGATTCCATGTTTATCGGGCCTAAACCGACCAGTTTAGAACCAAACTAAAGCAGGACCTGATCTTAAGACTTCAGGTCAGCTCCAGGTCACAGACGGGGGTTTATTTTCATCTTTTATGCAGGTAGAAAACTGTTACGCGTTACAGAACCAACATCTTTTCTTTATTAGACACAGCTTCTAAGCTTTGACTGCAAATTTGCGGATGGAGTAGAGGAGGTCTTTCCTCTGCTGCTTCTTGGTCCGCAGACTCTCCTCGTGCTTGTTGAGCCGGCGCCGCAGAGCGCGGGTCTTCTTGGGTCTCAGATCCAGGGGCTTGTACTTCTTCCCCTAAAACAATGAAGCACGTTGTCAGGACAGTTGCAGACCCAGAGAGCACCGGTGGAGGCTCTTTAGCCTCCTCACTAGAGCCTTTACGTCATTCTGTGGAATCATTTATGGAAACCCGCAGTGAAAATGATAAAATCAGACACCAGGCAACATAACGGGTCGGGGTCATACAATATTTTAAGGCAACAAAATTGTGGCTTGAAGGGAAAATGGCAGTTTCGGAAATCGGGACTTTTCTGATTCCCTTTCTGTGGGTTGATGAGCATCAGAATTCCATAAATATGAGAAAAGCACCACCTCGGGTGAACGGAACACTGCTCACCTTGTAGAACTTCCTCAGGTTCTCCTTCTGTGTCTGGTTGATGACAGTCAGGACTCTGGCGATGGACTTGCGGACCACACGGCTGCAACGACCAGTTGAGATTCCCATTAAAACCATTTCAACAACAGGACTAATCAAACCAACAGCCTGAGACCCAACTCCTCATAAATGGTGAGGAAGTACAGCTCCAGCTTCATCTCACCAACATAAAGCTCCACAAGACAAGACGACTGCTTCTGACAGCAGTGAGAATCTCATTAAATTCATCTTCAAACTAAAAACTCTACTCTTTAACAGTATTTTACATCAATGGCTGTTTTCTTCCACCAGGAACCAGCTCATATGTTCAACATTTATCTTGTTTAACGTCCTATTAAGCTACAGAAAGCTTCATTCCTTCGGTGGAGCTTCCCTGCGGAGGGAGGCCAGCCCACCGAGGCTGGGAGCGGTGCTCTGCGGGCTGGATCCTGGACGTGTTCGCAGCCGTGAGGACCATCGCGGAGCACCACGCCAGACCTGCCGCAGCTCCATCCGGTACCTACATCTTTGAGAGCTTGGAGGCGGCTCCGCCGGTGACTTTGGCCACTCGCAGCTGGGACAGTTCATTCTTCAGATCGTCCAGCTGCTTGAGCAGCTCTTCCTTCTTCTTGCCCCGCAGGTCTCTCGCCTTGATCTTGGCCTGAACATCACGATAAACACAAGCGTTAAACGCCATTTTAGCCCCCGCCGCTCGGCTGCTAAACACCTAGCGTGCTAAGCTAACGCCGCTTGGTAAAAACAACAAAGCAACACGTAGCATTTAAATGTATTAATGACAAGAAACAGAAAAATCATTTGATCTGGCAACTGTAATTCCGACCGCTTCATAGCTAGCGTTGTGCTAATAAGCTAGCGACAGGCTGCCATATTGATTCACTGGTGCGCTCTAAAGCGCTGTCAAACGTAAGTATTTAAATACACTGTAATACACCCATTACCATCTAGAGAGCCCACGGTAGGTTTATAAACTCCCCACGAAAGTAAAAGACCTAAATCCAGTCTGATTTAGCAGGTAAAAACAGGGAATTAACGAGGACTTTAGCATGAGTAGCAGCTCCGTACCATGTTCTTTCTCGCTGCCCTGTTGGAAAGGCTGGACCCTCCGCGTGCTCACAAAAAGTAGCTTCCGGTCGGTTTCTTCTTTGCCGCCCTGGTCACGTCCCAACAGCGCCGCCAGTCGGCGGGCGGTGGTATGGCAGCCATCGAGTCGACCAACCTTTTATGGCGACTACCGCCGTGGCTTCCAAATAAAATGTATTAAATGCACAGCATGATTGAAGTAAAGATTATTTCAAAGTCAAATAAAATATATTTTTCCTATTAATTGTCCACATTTTTAAGCTTCCCCCCCTCCAACATCTCCGCCAGAGTAACCACAACATGCTGTGTAACCTCCAGCACTGTTGCAGCTGCCCCCGCTGCTGTCCTGCCCCCGTCTTCAGGACGCTTCTGCTGAGTTCTATGAAGGCCTCAACAGCCATAGGAGTTTCCATCCAAGTATTTGTGGAAATCCATGTCCAATTTGCCTCTCATCTGGGAAACATGTTGCCCAGCAGCTCAGAATGTAACTTATTGGGAAATAGTGAACTTCTTTGTTGTCTTCTCTTTGTTTTGCATGTCGGTTTGTTCTGCAGTGGATGTTTTTTTGCTTTCTCTAGTCTCCCTTCAGGACAAAGACCATTGCTCGACTGACTGTATTTATTTATAGAACAAGGTGGGAATTTCAACAGTTTTTGTGACAACACAGTTTCACAAGCAACACGGCGGCCTTGTGTTCTGGAGCACAGGGAGGGAGTTCTAACGGCCATCTTTAGAGGTCTCGGTGGCATCTTGGGCTCAGACCGCGTGGCCTTTGACTCATCTTCTGTTCTGGGTGTCATACTTTCCCTTTAAGCGTGAACAACTCGTGAACACTTGCACATCGCTTACAGGGATCCGATCTGTGATGCAGCACTTGGAGAAGAACACCTCTAGAGTCCTGAGATCCAGGAAGGACTCCCGCAGCACGTGTGTGTCTGCTTATGTGCTGATTGAACACTTACCAATCTCAAAACACCCAATTCCGGAACCCTGAGCACTAAATATTGGACCCCTCTGCATCACAAATCCTTGTAGCACCTTGTGTGATCAATTTTAGTCCCTTAGCAGCCTAATTAGCAGAAAAGCTAATTGAGGACTTTTCTAGTTTGAGGTGAACAGAACCTGTTGTTGACGAGACATAAACACTGAAACACATCCGATTATAGTTACGATCAAAGTGTATTTTCAAAGGTATCAAAGAAGAACGTGTGATAGGATCGTCATAGATCATCATCACCATCATCATCATCACCATCTGCTGGAGTTGTTGTTGTGTTTCAGGATTCATCAGGTTTGAGTTTCTCATGGAGACGGTAACAACCTGGTGGCTCTAGAGAGGCGCTCACCATACAGGCCTGATCTGTGCACGTGAGCCCACGCCCCCCCCCCACCCCGGAGGCAAAAACGAGGAGGTATAACATGCAAAGGCCAAAACCTTCTAATTCTCAGTAGGAAGGATAAATAGTGTAAAATGCCAACATCCAAACATCAACATCCAAGGGTTTATAAAGTTGCTAGTGCATACAGTTGTACGTACGTCTGTTGACAGGTGGAATGTTCCTCGTTTACATGAACAAAGGCAGGCGGAGATTGTCCTCCGTACAGCGAGTTGGTAAACAATCACATGATCCTCGGGATGCGTCAGACAGACAGACGGACGTCCAACAGGTTGGTAGAAATCATCCAAAAAGACTTTAGCATACAGTAGCTCGCATTTAAAATCAATTTAAAACCTCTTTGGAGAAGTACCCCACACAATCTGAAATAAGAAACTCTGTTGTTCCGCTCAAAGGAGACACAACAAACGTTGATTTCGTCACAGATAATCGTTAATGATCTTAAAGCAAGTGTGCAGCCCAGTGCACAGACGGAAGGAGAACCGCTTAAAGGGAAGCAAACGTGCACGTCGAGGTGGAGCTCTGCGGACCGGACTGAAGAACGGGTCAGGACGGAGGGAGAAGAACCTGTCGGAGCAGAACAGGCGCCGTCGCTGTTGACCGAGCTTCAGATGAGTGAAGATACACAGAGAAACGTTGGAGTCCGGAGAAATGGGACGATCCTTCCCCCCCCCACATCCCATCCCATCCCATCCCATCATCAGCTCCAGTGTGTGAAGGCGCCTGAGACCGACGGTCGAATGATCCCCTTTGGTGAAGGTCTGGAGCCAAACCAGGACATCTGGAATGGATGAAAACATTCATTCATTTCAAATAAAGGCAACAATAATGATGATGATGATGATGATGGTGGTGGGGCTCCATCAGGCCTGTCAATCAAAGCAAGGACCACCTTATACTCCAGAGTCTGCTTCAGCATGTCCTCCTCCTCCCGGGTGAAGTGGAGCAGCACGGACACAGCCCGGATCAGCTGAAAGGCCTGACAGAAGAGCAGCAGACAGGCTGCGGTTAGAGCCGCACCAGAGCCGAGGAAGAACCTGCTCAACCGACCTCTGCGTCTCTGGAGGACATGAACTTCAGGACAACGTGTTTGAGGTACTCAAAGTTGATCTCTCGCGTGTCGTTCAGGTCCACGGAGTTGGTCACCATGATGGTGGAGGGCGGGGGACTGGACGCTGGTGCCAGGTCTGGACAAACCCTCTCCTGTTTGTCCGCCCGGCTCTCTGAACACCTCTCCCTTCCTTCAGGGTCTTGGTCAGATTTCAGCTTCTGCGGAGGAGAAAAGAACGTGGAGTTCTCCCAGGAGGCGGGCGTGGAGCGAGGCTGGGCGAGACTCACCAGCTCCTTCTGTAGTGTCCTCCTCAGCTCCGCCAGCCGCTGCTGCAGCTGCTTGATGGTCTGAAAGACAGGTTTCTCATGAAGCTTCTGCTGTCCAAGCCCGTTACAAGACCTGAAGAAGGCCGCTGACCCTGTTCTTGTCCCCGAGCTGCTGCTCCAGGTCTCTGTTGACCTTCTGGATGTGGTCCAGGTCATCCACCGTCACGCTGCCATTTTCAGCATCCTCGCACACGTCGGGGCTCTGGAGCTGCTCCGTCAGGGTCTCCACCTCCACCTCCAGGTAGGAGATCTGACCGTGAGGGGACAGAGCTCAACATTCCAGCACACTGTGAAGGCCAGGCGACGCTGTGTGAGCAGGTGCAGCCTCACCCTGGCCTGGCAGCTGTCCAGCTCCGCCTGGACACCGGCCAGCTGGGAGTCCTTGTCCAGCACCGTCTGCTCCTGCAGGGCCCGCTGGCGCTCCGTCTCCTCCTGCCAGTGCTGCGCCTCTGCACCAACAACCAGCAGACAGCACTTTTCATTACGGCTGCTTTCCTTGGGCTCCACACCGAGGGGACTAAAGCTTAAACGCCCCAGTTCCAGCTAGAATCAGAGTCCACCAGAGAAGCTCTGTGGTCACTGCTGGAACGGGACTTCAGGAGGGCTTCAAACCTTATTTACTCAAGTGCAGGCTCAGGGCTCGGATCCCTTTATTACATTATTATTATTGAACCCGTTCAGACTGACAGGAAGTGCAGGGATCACCGATATGGGACGAGGAGGAACCCGGAGGAACCGGCCTCAGATCACAATAAAAGCCCGAGGAGCTACAGATCAAGAGAGGTGAAGAGGAGGGGATGACGTCACCACTGTGGAGCGTCCTGATGGTTTCCTCTCTCCTTCTCAGCTCCTCGCCGGCTGCAGCCTCTTGTCCTCGCGCCGTCTGCAGAGACGTGCTCAGCTCGTCCACCTGCTCGGAGACGCCGACACACGTCTGTGAGATCATGTCTGTTGCTGCTGTCGTGTGGTGGAAGCAGAGCTGATGTTTGCCCTCACACCTGCACTTGCAGCTCTTCTCTTCTTTGTGCGAGTTCCTCCAGAACGTCGGAGACCTTCTTCTTTTCTGCTCGCTGCTTGTCCAGCTCGTCCTGGGAGAGCAAAGCGAGAGGGACATCTGAGGACAGCACGCACACACCTCCAACCTGTGCACGTGAGAGCGTGAGCAGAGGAGCCCAGCCTCCAGCCCAGTTGCTGTTACCCTGCACTGCTGTAGTTCCTGTCTCTGTTGCCTCATCAGAGCTTCTGCCTCCATCTTCTGCTCTTCCAGACGGGCCTGTCAGAGGGAGGAAGGAAGTGTTGCTACGGTAACAGGGGCCGAGCAGCAGGACGTGACCCTGCTGGTGAAGCTCACCACGCGCTCCTGCAGCCTCCCTCCTTCTGTCTGCAGAGCGGAGATGTTCTGCTGGAGCTCAGCCACCTTCTCCTGGCTCTGCTCCTCCAGATGAGTCCTCTCCGCTCTCCACTCCTGAAGCTGAACCCACCGGGAGACAAAGACACGTTAGGCACCAAACTCAACAGGTTCATCCATGACTGAATGAATTACAGCCACATGATGACCGGGGACAGAACGAGGGACATTCTTTCATGCTGGACGGTGTCTCATCAGCCCCTCGAGGACATTTGCTGGGCTCAGGCTGAGGCGTCTGTTCCAGCCCATCACGGCTCCTCTCACCATATTGTTATTGTTATTTTTCTTTTCCTTGTCATGACCTTTCTTTGCTGCTACCGCCTCAGTTGCTATTGCAGGTGAGGATGTGTGTTGGACGGAGGGACAGGTGGACGCAGCACGTCGGGCCTATTCTAACTCACCAGTTTATCGGTGTGCTGCTGGTTGTCTGCCGTCTGCTGCTTCAGGGCGTCCTTGGCGTCCAGGAGCTGCTGCTCCAGGTCACAGATCTAGCAGAGAGAAGGGCGCCGTCATGCTCCGTGTCCTCCCATCCTGCGTCCCAGCAGAAGGACGGCAGCATTTACCTGAGCGTCCGTCCTCGTCCTGTAGGCCTTGGAGGAGTCGTCCTTGTGCCTTAGCAGCGTCTGCAGCTCAGCGATGGTGCCGTTCAGTCTGGACACCTGAACACACGCCAGACAAATTATTGGCCCAGTCTGACTGGAACAGGACAACTGGGGTGCATGTACGTGCGCTAGTCCGCCTGATGCCGGTGCTCTGTACCCGGTGATGGGGAGCAGAATTGCTCCTGCATGTTCAGGTCTTAATCAGAGCTAAACAACCTCCACGCTCCGGGGTGAAACGGCCTCCAGCCGTCCACTGTCCAGCTGTCCAGCGCCGGCCCCAAGGACAACCAATCAAATGGAGCTGCCGCACTGCCAAGAATGGGTTGAAATAGCTGCCCGCTAAGTTAGCTAAAGAGCAAACATTATTGCTGAGAGTATTTCAGAGATTTGATTACGTCTAGATTTTACAAAAAGGCACTAACCAAGACTGAAAACAGCTCATTAAACAGAACCTCAAGCATAAGTCCTTTTTAACAAAAATACAATTAGCCTAATTGTGGGAATTCTAGTAAATTACCTGCTTGTTTGAGCTGCTTGAGGTTCCGCTAGTGTTAGCTTAGCTAGCTTGTTGATACCAAAGGGCAGCAGCCTTAATGGCTGATTGTACTCTAGTGCTAACTCTCGCTAACTCAGAGGCTCGTGTGCTGTTGCTCATGATTTGATGGGTTGTTGAGGCCGACGCTTGAGCAGCCTGGAAGCCTGGAGGCCGTTTCACCCTGGAGCCACTAATGGGGCAAACAAGGGGCCACGTTAGCCTGCTGCATAGACGCGTAGCGCCACCTAGTGTTGCACAGGAGGACATCATTCGATGTAAACGGGGAGAAGCAACCGATTCAGATGAGATGCTAATGTTGAGCGCAGCTGGATTGAGCTGTGCAGGGAGAGCAAAAGGTTGGAAGAGCTTCCGATGACAGTTGAGGTCTGATGAAGGAACCCAGAACTCAGGACATGATTCAGCAGACAGAAAGAACAAAGGTTCCATCTAATCGACGCTGTGTTTCACCTGTGCCTCCAGAGCGCTGACGGCGTCCGCGTGGTCCGTCCGGAGAGCCAGGAGCTCTGCTCTACTCCCCTCCAGATTCTCCTCCAGGTTGGACTTCTTTTAGGTTTCAAAATAAAACCAAAGTGTTTGAGAAGCTTCGGCAGGAACACTCAAGAAAAGTGCTGATTTCACTGTCAACTGGACAAGCGGCTAATTAAAGCTCTAAACCCGAAGGTGATGGATGGTGTGGAGGTGCCCTGAAGCTGTGGTTCACCTCCTGGAGGAACTCCTGCAGATGTTCATCCTGGCTGAGGTTTCCCTCCAAGCGTCTCTCCAGGGACGCCGCCTTCCTCTGGAGCTCCAGCAACAAGCGCTCCTTCTCTTCCTCCACGACAGCAGCCTGCTCAGGAGAGAGGACATGAAGACAAACCGGTTGCTGACGCGGCGGTTTTCAGCCGCGGCCTTCTCCAGGCGGCTCAGACGTGCTTTGACCTTTTGCTGCTGCAGCCTGAGGGAGTCGTGTTCTGACTGTAAACCCTGCAGAGATGCTTCCAAGGCCGCCACCGTCCGCTGGGACTGGACAACAAAAGGTTGACACCCCGTCTCAGTGACTGCTGTCTCTGTGTTACCGAGCTGGCAGAAGGTGTTTTCAAAGCCCACCTTCTGAAGGTCCTCAGACACCTTCTGAACGACCTCCTGCAGCTCTGCGCACCGACCCTCCAGGCCTCTGACCTTCCTGTCCGACTCTTCTTTGAGCAGCAGCAGTTCCTCTCTGCAGAAACAGGGAAAGTGGTTGAACCCTTCCAGCTCTTGTTCTCTGTCCCCGCTGAGGTTCCCTCCAACCTTCTACAGCTGGGTCAACGTTTGTTTGAAGGCCATTTAACCAGCGAGGCCGCCGCCGCCGGTCTTACCGCTCTATTTCCAGCTCGGCGTTGAGGCTGCAGCTCTCCTCGTGATGCCCTCTCAGCGCCTGGAGGTTCCCCTGCACCTCCGACAGGTTTCGCTGTGCAGAACGAAGCTCAGCCTCCTTCTGCTGCAGCTGCTCCTCCTTCCTCAGCAACTGATTGAAGAATAGAACAGAAATCAACAAAAACGGACCCCAAGCCTCCTCCGAAATGCTGTTTGTGGTCGTCCATGAAGGCGCCCGCGTAAGCACCATGTGTTTCAGTTTCGACAGCTCCTGCTGCTGGAAGCCCTCCAGTTCGTCAAGGTCGTCCCTTTTCTGGAAGAGAGCCAAGCTTTGGTCCATCATCTCCTCGACTCGTGCCGACAGGGCGCTCTTCTCCTACACAAACACAAACACAAACATCCAGCAGTTACTCAGCCACGGATGTTCTGACCCAGCAGGAACATCTGGGGACTTGGATCTCACCTGTTCCACAGCGGCCATCTTCTCCATCCACTCCTGCAAGGCAACAGCAGTGACTCCGTGAGCATCTTGATTTCCTCGAGTCATGATCTTAAAGCCCGAGTCTCTAACAGACCAGCTCAGATTTCCGGACTTCAGCTTGAATTTAAGGCATTTAATGACGATTAAAATGTTCCTAACTGTGTTTGCTAACATCACGATAAAGGACTCAATTTGAACCCTCTAGCCATGATTTCTGTTGTTGGTCCTTCCCTTCCCTTCAGTGAGACCCATTTCCCAGAACATCAGCCATATTTGGGGTTCCTCTACACCCAGAAAACAACCTTGTGTCAGGCTGGGACACCACAGAAGCTTCTGGGAGTGCACGACGAGGGAATGAGGCCTTTACCTGATCTTTCTTTTCCAAGGCTGCAGACATGGCCTCCGCCATCCTGGTTCTGTTGACCTGGTGAGACTCATTCTGCTCCTGAAGCTTCTTGATGGAAGCTGAGCAGTCAGAGCGACAGAGAAGAGAGCAGAGGAGGAGGCGATTAAAAGGCCAGATGGGGATGGAGACACCTTTCTTCCAGAGCCAAAGACTAGCAAAGAGAAGCAGAGCAGGTGATGAAGGCTGCAGCCCAGCAGAGAGAGTTCACCCGTGGAAGCATCTCCACCAACGTCCTGCAGAAGCTGCATCTATCTCTACATCACACTACTGGTCGTCCTTCATTCAGAACGAGGCTCCGTCCTCTGGGGCGACGGCGTTGATCAAACCAGCCATCTTTCCTGCTACTTAGCTAACTCCTAAGTCCTCTAAAGCTCCAGCGAAGCTTCTCAAACGACTCCATCTGCTACGCATCCGGGTGGGGACGTGCATCAAGGAAGACGAGGACAGGAAGTCCTTTTACAGGAAGTCCTCCAGCCAACCCTGTTCAGAGTCCATGTCAGCTAACGGATATTTAGTGAGAAGTGAGTCTTTTCCTGACGGAAATGTTAATCCTGCTGCAGAGCCGGGAGCTAAGGTGGCAGCAGGCTGCTCGTCCTGAACTTAGAAGCCGCCGCTCTGAGCGAGCTACAGCGCTGTGGCGACTCTCACATCAGTGCACGAGGCGCTCTCCTTGAATCGGTCCTCAGCACGATGAAGGTGGACGGCGAGGGTGGACGTCTCACGGGGCTCCTCTGTACACGACCCTGCTCAGACTGTCCACCGCAATTACTTTGCTGTCAAACTGTCGTCTTTCATCTGACTAGTTGGCAAAAACGACGCAACCTTGTTGGCACTCATGCGCACTCAAAAGGATGCTTAGTGGTTCCTAAATAGGATGAATCAAAGGAGACGTGACGAAAGTCTATTAGCAACGCCACGAACTGTAAATCCTCCCAAAGACATGAGAGGACATTGTGAGGACAAAGACGCCAACAGGGGACATGGCAGAAACCCATTAGACGTATGTTCCTCCTGAATATAGGCTCAGGTCGGGCTGTGGACCCAGGAACCAGAGCCAGGGAGCAACATGCTGCATTTGAGGACAACAAGGTGAAGGTGAACAAGCTAACGTTTGGTGAAACGAGCTAAATGCCGTGTAAAGCGCACAACACACACACACACACACGTGGGAAAGATCTTTCATTGAGAAGAGCAGGCAAACAGAGGTGGAAAGGCCGAAATATTAGCACCTGGATTAAGGAATGAAGGGTGGAAGGTGGCGTCATGAGACAGAGGAGAGGCTAACGGGAGGAGAGAGGAGGTACGTACAATCCTGATGCTTTTCTAACGCAAGTTCAAGCTTGTCCTTGGTCTTCTGCATAAGGCGGAGCTGCTCAGCGTAGTCTAGTGTTGGAGGGGACCAATGATGGGATACACCGTACAAACACACACCACAGTGAAGACATGAACAAACGGAGAGGGAGAAAGCAAAAGGGAAAACATGAATGACACATAATGAGAGGCAACGTTTCAGGATGCTCCTGTCTGCGTCCGGCCCGATCAACACGTCGTCTCTACCTGGCACCAGCACAGCTGACGCCACCTGGCCGAGACTTTAGGAGCCACAGGCCTGTCTGGAGAGTGAAGGGCTGCGGTCTGGTGGCGTCCGGGGGAGCCAGGTGGGTGGGCGGAGCTGGCGGCAGCCTCCCAGTACCAGCTCCTCTAGCAGGACGTCTAATAACATCAGGTGTTCCTCCAGCGGAGGGGAAAAGCATCCACACAAACACCGAAGACCAGACGCATGACATGAGGCTGTCAAAAGGAGCCGTCGGGAGCATTTCAGGCTCGTTTCAGCAGAGCCAATGAGAGACGGAGCGCGTGGGTGGGATGGATGCGTCTCGTGGCCCTACGAGGACATCGTCCTACCAGGAAAGGTTGTGAGAGCTCACGCTAGCGCCCGCTCTTCGTTTCCGTCTCCAACAACTGGCTGTCAAATCACAACGCAGCAACACAGCTGAGAGCTTCACACGTCTCCCACCTGACAACTTGGCCTCCAGCCTCCGGATCTGATCGTTCCGTCTGAGGAGCTGAGCGGGAAGGTCGTCCCTGGAGCTGCTGCCATCTGATGCCTGACGGGAACACACATGAACATGGTGGAACATTATTTCAGAGTGGAGCAAAACACACAACAGGTAGAACCTTAAACTAGCGAGACAGGAAGTTAGCCGAGTGGGTTTAATGTCTCATGTAACTTAGTGAAGGATGCACGTGTCTGAGGGCAGGAGACAGCAGCTCAACGCTCAGGAAAGACACTGGTGAGGTTTTCTCCACAGGCAGATCCAAGCGTCCCTCGTTCCACCCACCAGGAGGTTGACGGTGAGGGTGGCCGATGGTCCCAGAGGGCACAGAGGAAGCCCACGCACCCCAGAATGAAGCAGAAACACACCTGCGCCCAGGGTCTCCACACAGGAGGCATCACAAAGTCCTGATAGCAGCAGACAGCTTTGTGGAAAGAGCTAAATCAGTGTGAGGACGTGTGTCCAAAACTTCTGTCCCTGGGATTTTCCTCTGGTTGGGCTGCTTCCAACATGAGGGGCCAAGGTTAAAAACATCTGCCACCGTGGTGGCAGGTGTGTGCTGGCCTCCCTCACTCTTCTTCTTCTTCGCTGGAGACTCTGAGCAGATTTTAACGTCCACCTTCATCCTACGATGATCTGACTGGACTCTGTGGCACTTCTGGTGAGGTGGACACCAGGTTGGAGCATCTCCTGGCTTCAACCTGTAGTCAGGTGACCTTCACTAACTCTGACGGTGGCATCGTGGGGCTGGACCTCTGCTCAGCGAGCCCAGCTCGACAGATTTGTGGCCAGCAGTTTGTGAACTCTGCATTAAATGATTATTTCTTAGAAACCAACAAGCTACCGGGGCACTAAATTACTCACGAAGTCATCTCCTGAGTCGGCCCCCATTGACGTGATGGACTCCTTGCTGATGGTGCGTGGTATCCGGACGTTGCTTCGAGGTGCTGTGGCCGCCTCTTCTGCGATTTTCTTCTTCAGTTTAGCAAACATGGTTACCCTTTCAGCGTCTCTCCATGCACCGGGTTAGGCTACATGTTGTGTGGCGTTCATTCAGCTCCCAAAGCTCCTGTGTTCTGAGGCTGGACTACCGATGTTCTTCTGGTGAGGACAACAATGTGCTGCATCTAGAAATGGGAAAAGATAGACATAAATCCACCAGCATTGTCCTCTGGGAACAGCGGCCCTGACAGAACGCTCTATATTTGCATGCTGCATTAACATAATTCACCAGCCGATCTCTTTTTTCTCTTATCTTAAGAGATCTTCGCACAAGTGACTTTGAGAGGTCCAAGAACTGACCACAAATCCTCAGCAAATAATGGTTTCCGTGTTTGTAGCCACTGAATAAATTATTCATGCTGTCTACTTTACCAATACACTAAATTTGTGTCCTTTTAACACGACTATTGGAGACACCTGTTACATTCTGGACACTTGTCAGATCTTGATATTTCTACTTTAAATGGTGTTTAAGCGAGACATTAAGGTGATCTCTTCCTCATATTTTATTTTACTTTCTAAAGGTGAGAGGACCCTTGTGGCCACTGTGTACATATACCCAGTATAGTCTGTCCAGGCTAACTCGAGCATGAAGGGAGCCTTAGCTAGGGTCCCATTAACGGCCAGGAGCATTTCTGTAGTCGGTTAGAGTTAAAAAGACACGACAGTTCACAAACAGGACGAAAGAGACGCTCATTCAGGGAGGAAACGACAACAATGACAATTGACATGAAGTGGCTGCTAACAGCTGTCGTTAGCTTGCTAATGTAGTGAAGTCACTTTCGTCTTACCATATGAAGAGTACCGAATCTTTGTACTTCCTTTTCGGCTTGCCCTATCTACACCGTCCCGTTCAGTCGGTAAACACGCAAAATGTCTTTTATCAGCGGTCGGAATATATTCGATGTTTGCCCTGACTAGCTAGCAAGCGCTAGCTGCGCTGGGTAAGCTACACGTAATCGCCTCAACACAGATGACGATCACGTCATGGTTTTCCCGCTTCTCATTGGTGGATGCGAAGGGGGCGTGGCCAGCACGTTTCGACCGGCGTCCCCCAGCGGCAGACACGTGAACAACACCGACGTGTCAAGCCCGAGAGGAGAGTAACGCTATCCACACTAATATTTGTGTTTGTGCAGTTGAATTCAGGCAGTTTATTCATTTTAATTTATTTTTAATCTTCTACAAATAATGCCCCCGTAATATCTTCTCTTTTACTTAATACTTTCATTGTGTAAAACATACTTATCTTTTGTAATTGTCTGTATTTCTTTTCCATACATTATTTCCCTTTGCAGCATTCCATGGCAAAGAGGAGCTGAGTGGGACTCCTCCATTATTAAAGACTCCACTACACACTCTAATGAGGTGAACAGCGAGCAAAGATTGATGGCCAGACAAGGTCAGTTTCTCTAACTGAGCTGGAGCCACGAGGGAATTATTAGCTACTTGACTTCCTGTAGAAAGTGCGCGCGTGTGTGTGTGTGTGTGTGTGTGTGTGTGTGATATTAATATTCATACTGGGTCTGCACCCAGGAAGATGAAGCTTTGGAACAGTTCATTCGTTTTGATGGCACTGAATGACAGCTAACGCTGTAGCGCAGCGTGGAGGAGGGACATGAACAAACGGCCTGATGGGTTCAAAGGGTGAATCATTAGGAACCAACAGGTTTGGGCCCCCAGCATAGTTAGTGCCCAGTAGCGCCCCCCTGTGGCCAGTGTTATGGGGCAGATGTTTGTAAACATGAGCCATTAGTGCCCCGAAAGCATGATGGATCCACCCTCAGGTGAGGCTCCACAGATGGACACAGGTGTCCCTTTCACCAGATTCTGTGGCTTCGCTCATGGCAGCCATGGCTTCCACGGGCCCAGATGTCCTCAGACATCGTTCAGATGCTGAGTGTGGTGGTCTGGATGCAGGAGAGGTTTTCTATGACGGACATCAGGCCTGTCTTCGTAGGCTTCAGCTGGAGGCAACAGCAGAGGAACCGTGGCTGCTGACCGATTGCTATGTTTCATCAGTTTAAGCTTAAATTTCCACATTAGAAGCAAATTCCTTTCTGCAGGAGCATTGAGAGAGGTGGTGCTCAACATTTAGTTTAATTTAGCTCAACATATAGCCTCCACAATGACGGTGTTGAGGTGAGTAGCTAGCAGCTAGTGCAATAGAAAGGTCAGAGTGTGATGTGCTGTCTCCAAGGTTGTGGGATGACTCTCTTACCCCCCACTAAGCTCACGCTCCTCTGAGCAAACTGAATGCTGACGCGGGCTAATGGCATTAATGCAAGCATCTTTGGCTGCCACCACAATTTACCCGCCGCTAAACCAAACACGATCAAACGCTCTTATCAGAGGCAGCCCAGCTCTGATCCATCCCCCGGAGCACTTGGGCCATCTGGCTGCAGTCAGATCTCTGCCACAAGTCTCTCTTGATCTTGATCTTCTCCAGGGAAGGAACGGTTCTGTTCGGTATCCAAACCTGTTGAAGGGGTACCTGTTGCTACTCGGCCCATAGGGACGTCTCACGAGCTGGTGGTGGGACTTTAGTCAACATTAGAGGTTCTGGGAGTAGCGGGAGCTAGCGGGAGCTAGCCTGAGCTAGCAGGCGTGTTTGTTGTGTCGCCGGCCGGGTGTGGATGTCCCCGTCGCCAGCCAGCCACAGGTTTTAGGGCCCCACTTGTCTTGCTGTTGGTGTCAGAGGGAGGGACGGGGGAGCGTGGGGGACGTGGGGGATGGGCTGGTGAGGAGAGTGACAGAAAATAGAAAATGGAAAATTCCAGCGTGAAGTGCAGTGGCTGTTGATCAGGTGTGAACTCCACAGCAGAGAGCAGGACGGGGTGAATGGGAGGGACAGCTGCTGCAGGCCCACATCAAGAACGTCCACCGCAGCACACCAGCTGGGACTGGGGCCCGAGGGGGGGGGGGCGCTCAGGGAGGGACAAATGTGAGACAGGGTGCCTTCAACAGTTCACCTCCATGACACAGACCCGCTCACAGCAAACGCTACAGCCTGACCTGGTTAACTCGCTGTCCTGAATATATACAGGACACATTATGTTGCTGTCTCATGGTGAAGACCTTAAAGTCCAAACTGACCTTGAAAAGCGAGTTCCAAATGTCAGACGACATCTTTGCTCTGCTTTGTAGATTGTGATGTCCAACCTTCACGTGATATCCAACCTTCACGTGATGTCCAACCAAAACGTGATGTCCAACCTACACGTGATGTCCAGCCAAAACATGATGTCCAACCTTCACGCGATGTCCAACCAAAACGTGATGTCCAACCTACACGTGATGTCCAGCCAAAACATGATGTCCAACCTACATGTGATGTCCAACCTTCACGTGATGTCCAACCTTCACGTGATGTCCAACCTACACGTGATGTCCAGCCAAAACATGATGTCCAACCTTCACGCGATGTCCAACCAAAACATGATGTCCAACCTACACGTGATGTCCAGCCAAAACATGATGTCCAACCTACACGTGATGTCCAACCTTCACGTGATGTCCAACCTTCACGTGATGTCCAACCTTCACGTGATGTCCAACCTACACGTGATGTCCAGCCAAAACATGATGTCCAACCTACACGTGATGTCCAGCCAAAACATGATGTCCAACCTACACATGATGTCCAGATACATACAGAAAAGCTCCTAAACGTGTAAAACATCAAGCGTTTGGATGCTTAAGTGAACTGATTTTCCATCCCTATCGGTGGTGCTCACCTTAAATACATCAGGATAAACCTTTCTTTGTAATTTGGTTCCCTGCTCGTGCCACTGAAGAATGTGTCCAGGGCACGAGACGTGTTTGGACTGCAAGGCCTGGTGACTTCAGCAGCTATATGTCTGCCGTCCTGCCAACTGATGACAGAATAAATCTTTAGAATGGCCCTCAATGAGTCCTTGAAATCCCACACCAGTCTGCTATAATGGCTTGATGTGTCCACTGGGAGCAGGACGCCACATGTTTTTCCATCCATAACTAATTTATAATAAATGGGCAGTTTCTCCAGTGTGGTGTTCAGAGGTCAAATTGTTTAATTGCCCCCACCATCCCCCCCAGGGGTTTCTCAGGAGTATTGTCTGGCTGGATTGAGGATTGTTGGTTAAACAAGGTTAAATCCACAAGGAGGGGCGGAGCCAATAAGACAGGTGAAAGAGTGGTGGGGGACATGGGACAAAACTGGAAATACGCTGGACAGAGTTTGTGTCATCCATGACACGATACTGTCACACGTGTTACTATGATGTCACACGTGTTACTATGATGTCACATGTGTTACTATAATGTCACACATGTTACTATGATGTCCCACATGTTACTATAATGTCACACATGTTACTATAATGTCCCACATGTTACTATAATGTCCCACGTGTTACTATAATGTCCCACATGTTACTATGATGTCCCACATGTTACTATAATGTCACACATGTTACTATAATGTCACACGTGTTACTATAATGTCCCACATATTACTATAATGTCCCACATGTTACTATAATGTCACACGTGTTACTATAATGTCACATATGTTACTATAATGTCACACATGTTACTATAATGTCCCCCATGTTACTATAATGTCCCACATGTTACTATAATGTCACATGTGTTACTATAATGTCCCACATGTTACTATAATGTCCCACATGTTACTATAATGTCACACGTGTTACTATATGTCCCACATGTTACTATAATGTCCCACGTGTTACTATATGTCCCACATGTTACTATAATGTCACACGTGTTACTATAATGTCCCACATGTTACTATAATGTCACACGTGTTACGATAATGTCACATATGTTGTCATACACTCAGACAGACAGACAGACAGACAGACAGACAGACAGACAGACAGACAGACAGATAGATAGATAGATAGATAGATAGATAGATAGATAGACAGATAGACAGATAGACAGATAGACAGATAGACAGACAGACAGACAGACAGACAGACAGACAGACAGACAGACAGACAGACAGATAGACAGATAGACAGATAGACAGATAGATAGATAGACAGATAGACAGATAGACAGATAGATAGATAGATAGATAGATAGATAGATAGATAGATAGATAGATAGATAGAGCCAACAGTGTGAATGTTAATCTCAGGATCTGGTTTCACCTGTCAGACGTTTCAATACTCAGAGACTCAGAGGGGATTTTCACAGTCTGCTCGCTCGGTCATCTGTTATCACAACTGTAACTATGTACAGGATTACATCAGAGACATGCATCATCATCACCACCATCATCATCATCACCACCATCATCATCATCATCACCAACATCATCAGTAACAGCATCATCATCATCAGGGATTTATTTCTATTCAAACCTAAAGTTTGAATAGTGTGTGTGTGTGTGTGTGTGTGTGTGTGTGTGTGTGTGTGTGTGTGTGTGTGTGTGTGTGTGTGGTGTGTGTGTGTGTGTGAGCCCTCATTATGGATGGGGACTAGTTCAAATTTATTGCCTCTGTCAGCTGTGTCAAATTGGCCCAGCAGCTCAAATGGGCCTACAAATGGTGGCTCGTCCCTCCATCGAGGGTCGTGGAGTCCCTGCAGTAGAACAGCTCCAGCTCTGGACCAGCGCTGCACACATGCAGCACACTCACGGTCCTGACTGGTTCTGAAGAAGTCGCCGACTGTTGAAACAAAGTGTTTGGTGCTTGTTTTCCATCCCTTGTTCTTCCTTCAACAGGACCACCCACTTTCTGAAAGCTTCCTTCTATTTCTGAGGGGTCAGAAAGACTGGCCAGTTGCTCTTTATGGCCTTGAGATTTTACGATGTGGTCAGAGCTGTTGGGAGACCCCCAGTTCCTCTTTTGTTACTGGAGCTGCACTGGGCCTGAGGAAGATCTGAGCTGGGAAACTGGGTTCAGGAGACTCAGATCTGCCCCAAATATTCTGAGCACAACAGCAAAGAATCATAACATGTATGCTAGGAACACTCAACGATGTTTATGATGGGATGTACAGTGTATGACATCATCACTCCGCGTGTTGGTGAGATGGGGGGTCTCCAACACCTCGGTGGAGGTGCCACTCCTCCAGCAGAAGGTCAATCATCTGCAGTAGAACCAGGGTCCAACTCACTTTAGCAGGTTTTGGTTTTGATCCCGTTCAACCACGGAGGCCGACACCGTTCAGCCCACCAGGACCACCTCAGAGGGCCTGTTCTCCAGTCACATGTGCTGGGTCGGACCTCAGAGGACGGCTGAATCATCTGGACCAACAGAGGTGCTCTGGTGCACGTGTGGTGCACGTCTGGGCTTTTCCCCGTATGATCCCTGTCAACCCTCTTCATCCTTCCCTCCTTCAAATAATGTCTGTCTGTCTGTCTGTCTGTCTGTCTGTCTGTCTGTCTGTCTGTCTGTCTGTCTGAAAGCCAGTGTCCGGGGACGCTTGAGGACATGGATGTCCATCTGCTGCTCCACTGGAACATTTAGCAACATTTCAGTTGCCAGAATGTGAATCTGTGTGCACGCGCGTGCGTGCGTGATGTCTTTTTGACGGTATCAAAGGCGGTCATTAGTGTCCTGTGAACGCGCCCACCCACCCCAGGCGGACTTCAGGGAGGGACCTGAGGACATCCAGCCAGCACGCTGACCCCACTGGGACCGGGGGCTCTTCCAGACCTGAAAGTGACCCAAGAAGATCTACACCGACCACAACCAGTCATGTAAATAAAGAAATGTGTGCAGATGTTCGTGCATGATGGACGTTGGCGTCTTTGTCGGCTCGGAGCTCCCCAGCTCTCCATCTTCCGGCCCCGGTCTCTGATCGCAGCCGGAGGTTCCTCGGTCAGAACCTTCCCCCGGCGTGGATGGGCAGGTCGGCAGCGCCTTTCTGCGACACCGTGGGAGCTTTGGATCGGGTCAGCGCGTCCTGAGATCATGCAGGGAATAAACCAGCGCTGCGTGTACATGTGAGCCGCGCACACGCCGAAGACGTGCTCCGCTCCAGAAGTTCCTGGTGGCTCTTTCTAACCCAATTCCGTTGTTTTGCAGATCCATCCATTTTTTCGTGCTGTGGTGCCACGCGCAGGTAAGAGGGTGCGGGTGAAACCTGTTGGGATGGTGAGCGACTGTTAGCCGCAGTTTTCTGTCCCAGACTAGAAGCGCAATTATGTATTTTATTTTTCCCTTTTGCATAAAAAGGGGGAGAATCACCCGTCTCCTAATTTTAAGCAGTATGTGAGGACGCAGGGCGAAGTGTCGGACCAGCTGAGCCGCAGACAGGTCCGGGTCTACCAGCTCTACAGCCGCACCAGTGGGAAACACGTCCAGATCCAGGGGAAGCGGGTCACTGCCACAGCTGAGGATGGCAACATTTACGGTGAGAACTGGCACCGTCCAAACCCCACAACACTTTGTGGTTCTTCATTATTTACTTATTTACAATCACCAAGAGTCAGAGCTCATTTGAGACGTTGCACTTTATCTGAGTCATTACATGAAGAGATCTTCATTTGGTCTCCTAGTGGTGAAGATCTAGAGATCTTCTAGCTGCTGTGAATGGACGTCTGCAGCAGAACACAGTTTCTTGGCCCCTGACAGCAGAGCCGCAAAGCCCACCTCAGCTGGGGCCCCACGTCCACCTCCCACCCTCCCTGTTGTCACTGCTGTGTTAATTCAGCCTCTCCCGGGTCCATAAAGCCATCGTCTGGCAAATTAGCTGCTGATTAGACGAGTGCTTTGTCCCCGCAGCCTGAATACACAAAGTTGTATTAGCACCCGCTGTCGCCATCAGTGCAGGACAAACTCATCCCATCATGTATATTCACCCGTCTGTCCTGCAACAGTCCTTCCATGCTGCAGGGAAACTTTTTAAATATTGAAACTCAGCAAATGGGAATTGAACTCCCAGCCGCAGCAGCGCGTTTGTGGGTCAACGACGTTCCAGTCAGCCTCCTCTTTTCTCTGGCAGCTCGTCTGCTTGTGGAGACGGACAGCTTCGGCAGCCGGGTCCGAATTAGAGGGGCGGAGAGTGGACACTATCTCTGCATGAACCGGAGGGGCAAGCTGGTCGGAAAGGTATGGCACACCGGGGTTCTTGGATGGGGGGCAGGAAGAGCGGAGAGTTTAGTTGAGTTCCTCCAGAGCAAGATTCAGGCAGCTCCTGGCTGCAGGTGAAGGTCAGATTAAGCTTTAGCAGCTCTGGTCATATATGAGTTACACACACACACACACACACACACACACACACACACACACACACACACACACACATTTGCTGGAGAAAACACTGATGATAAGCACATTTGTCATCATCCCCCTCACCTGAACGTTTCAGGAGGGATGGTGTTCACCTGTTTCATGTCAGTGACAACATCAGAGGTATGACCTTTGACCCCGTACAGGATGTTTTTTTTATTCTTCTTCTCTGAAAAACCATCCTGGTCTGCTGCACCACATTTGTGCAGCGGAAACCTTCTACAGAGGTGACCAGAAAGCTGCTTGAGTCGGCCTCTGGGTCATTAACCCCACTGGTTGATGGGACTTCCCATTAGGGCAAACACTCCCGTCATCCGTTGTGGATCCCTGGAACCTGCATCCATCCTCACTGGCAGCCAGTGTTTGGAGTGGGATCAACTATCAAAATTCAGAACCAAAACATGTCTGTGTTTGAACCTGTAGCCTCCTTTTAGCTGAGCTGGTGGTACCGTCACTACTAACGTACCGTTACAGCTGCTACGGGGACATTTGGGGGTTCTCAAAAGGGGCCCAGTTACCTGCTCCACTAGTTACTGTAGCTCAGAAACACGTCTTTAGCTGTCTCCCGTCTGTAATGTCCAGATGGGACAGTTAATGGATTAATGGAGAACCTTTCTGTGTTCCAGCCCAACGGTCGGAGCAGGGAGTGCATCTTCTCAGAGATAGTGCTGGAAAACAATTACACAGCTCTGCAGAATGCCAAGTATGAAGGCTGGTACGTTGCCTTCAGTCGGAAAGGGAGGCCCATCAAAGCCTCCAGGACAAGGCAGAACCAAAGAGAGGTCCACTTCATCAAGAGGCTCCACGCAGGCCCCCCTCCCTTCCCCAACATGGACCAGAGCAAACACTTTGAGTTTATCCGCTTTTCAGCCACAAGTCGAGCAAAGCGCAACAGGAAATCAGGCACCGTTTCCTAACAGCGAGACAAAAGGAGGCAGATATACAACAGATCCAACTTTATTTTTGTATATTTTCATGCAAAGCTGTACATTGAAATATGGCTTTAACACAATAATTGTAATAATATTCCTGTAAAATGGTGATGTGTAAATAAAGAAAGAATAAAGGAAAGTGACAAATTGATTTTGGAGGCTTGTTTCAGAGGCGAACAATGATGGTGAGTAAGACACAGAGAGGGATGAGGAGAGGGAAATCTCTACCCATATAAGCTGTGATCTTTGGAAGACAATTCAGATCATTTCTGTTTGCAGTATCCTGCACGGTAGGAAATCTGGAACTACTTTATAAAACCAACACTCCCACCTGCTGGACATATGGTGCATGTACACTTAGATTTATCTATTTAAATGACCAGGAAAAGAGAACTCTGAACATCATAGATTGGCCAGAGATGATCAACTGTCAGCCACAGAAGCAGGAGACGTCCACGCATTGTTACTAACAGTGCACAGTGACTGTGGTGGGACGTGGAGATGCTGGGAGACGTTTGGTGGAGCGTCTGGTCCATGAGGAGGTGTGTGGAATAAACCAGAGTCTGGTCCAGGAGGAGGTGTGTGGAATAAACCAGGGTCTGGTCCAGGAGGAGGTGTTCGGGATGAACCAGGGTCTGGTCCAGGAGGAGGTGTTTGGGATGAACCAGGGTCTGGTCCAGGAGGAGGTGTTTATAATGAACCAGGGTCTGGTCCAGGAGGAGGTGTTCGGGATGAACCACTGTCTGGTCCAGGAGGAGGTGTTTGGGATGAACCAGGGTCTGGTCCAGGAGGAGGTGTTAGGAATGAACCAGGGTCTGGTCCAGGAGGAGGTGTTTGGAATGAACCAGGGTCTGGTCCAGGAGGAGGTGTTAATAACCTGGTTTGCAGCACGGTTGATGGACTCATCTGTTGCTCCTGCTGTTGCACACTGGCTCTGCTCTTGCTCAGTTCATCAGCATCAATGTCGCACATGCAGCCGACGCTGCGGGTCGTTGTTTTGAAGGCCTGAGGCGGAGCCGTCGTTAACACATGTAACTCCTCGCCGCCCTTTTCATCGCGTTGGGGTTTTGGATCTACCTTCGGCCTCTGATGGTCACCTGATGCCTCAGTCACCATGAAGGCAACGGACAGCGGCCCAACAAGAGTTGACTGGACCGGTTTGGACGGCTTTGACCCAACTGGAGTGTTTTCCTCTCCGCCTGTGCTCAGTCTGGGCAGCGCCACACAGGGATCTGAATCAAGGGTGGGCCCGACACCACGTGTTGGGTTCCTAAGAACCTCAGGTTCCTCCTTACATCTGCTGTCTCCTTTAAGCTCTGCATCCAACCATGCATGCTGGGTTCCTGCGGTGGTGTGCTGCCTGTGCTCCACCGTCTTCGTGCTCCATCCACTGTAGTGCAGGATGTCTGACAGACTGCTGATGTCACTGTCGATGCCGCTGATGCTTTCGCTGTCGCTGTCGCTGTCTCTCCACTCCTCAGTCTTACTACAGCAGCACCCCATCTTCTGCAGCCTGAAGCAGAAACAACAAAAAGCCACTGCCATGACCACACACACTCAAACAGTCATCAACAGATCCGTTCGCTGCTCCAGCCTCATGGAGAAAGAGGAAAGTTCTGCCTCGCCCCCTCCCCAGCCCAGACTAGCACAGGTGAGGGGCTCAAGCCCCCGCCAATCATCAGGGCGTGAGCAAGGCCCAGTTAGGCTACAGTTTGAGAGGGGCCGGCACATGCTACACAAGCCCCGCCCCCACCCGCTTCACTGTGACTTGCATCAAACCAGCCTAACCCTCATGTGCACGAGCCCCGCGCACGAGTCTGCACTGACACGAAGAAGCGCCACCACATTAGCAGAATTGGATTCATATTGAAAACATTTAGACTCTGGTAGAGCTGCCAGCAGAGCTCAACTTGATCCCAACCATCATCTCCCAGTTACTGACCTTTGGACCTTTAACGAGCGTGCACGTCAGTACGAAGCTTGTCTCTTTTAGAGGGTGATACTCGGTGGGAGGGTCAAAGAATGAGGCGGCAGATCTGATTCTGGAAAAAAAATCTGCAGTTGGAGAGAGATGAGTTGTCTTGGTGGAGTGAAGGTTTCAGCTTAACCTTTAACGATTAATGTCTGTAGGTGTAGCAGCAACACTTTAGGAGAAAGACTTTTTTTCTTTGAATCAAAGCTTACAACCCAAAAGGCTGCTGTGCTTTACATCAAAGCCACTGGACGCGTCACGTGCACCACCGAGACAACAGAGACCACAACCACCAGACAGAACCTTCCAGACAGAACACTTAACACCGGCCCAAATCTGCACCATACTGGAACCTGTGTTGGAACACCCACTACCTCCAGTACAGAGAAGGCCTCTACAGGCAGAACCATGGTGGTGCAACGGGCTCACCAGTATCTCCCATAGTTGCCAGTCTACAGTATACTGGGAGAAGGTTGAAACCCGAGCCCGACATCCTTCACAGGAACCGGCCCAAGCCACTGGTTCAGATATGTGGACGACACCTGGGTCAAGATTCTAACAAGAGAACTGAAGGCGTTCTCAACCACACAGATGATTACGTCACATTCATCTGGCCTTCCTGGACTGTGCGCCCCCGTCGTTCCACAATAGCGTTGCACGTGTATGCAGGCCTCTCTGTGTGGTTATACTTTAGCAGGCAGCATTATACGTGGGTAAATACATATGCCAGCTCCAGGATCTTCAGCTGAGATCATCCAGTGTTTGTTGTATCAAACCAGATTAAAATTGTGCTCTTCAGCACCTATTTTATTTTTAGAGCTGATTCAGAAACATTCTAAGGAGGAATAAAGTGAGACTCTACAAGGCAAATGTTTCTTTTGTAAGGCTCTTTATATGTGATGCAATTCTTATTGTGCAAAACAGGCATTTAGTGCATCAGATGTTTGGGTTGGTAATCTTGCCCATGAAGAGGATATTATCTGAGCTGTGGTCAGTGATGATAACCATGAAGGGACGATTGAACTTCAGGACTGGAACATAATTATAAGAGTAAAGTGTTATTGCGATGCCTGTAGCAGCTGCGGCAGTGGCTCCAGCCTCATCAACATCCAGGGTAGCTTGATGGACAACCTACAAGAAATACCAGACATAATCAATTGTCAGAAAGAAATCTGTGCTCATTGTTGATGCTGTTCCTGTTTTCCATCTTTACCTCTGAGACTGCCAGTTGTTGCCCCTCTGCAATACCACTCAAGTCTGCTCTGTCACCAAACATGTCTACCATCCCCATTTCAGTCAACACAGTCTTCAGTGAGTATGACGTTTTGATGGAGAATTTGGGAATATAAACACTGTATTTCCTGGGGAACAGATATGGGACAGACACAACCATGAGGTGACGGACAGGAGCCAACCGCCACATCAATAACCAAGAAGTTAGCCGTTGAGTCTCCGTTTTCCACACCTGTATTTCATCCATTTCAGCCATTTGGTAACATGAGCGGCAGAAATTGCATTCTCCAGTTTTGCCATGTCGTCCGGCAACAGCAGCAACATGGAGTGAGAGCTGTTAAATGGGAGGTGAAGGACCGATGTGTTAAACATCTGGTCACGATAGGTTTCAAATCTCTTCTCAATATTCATCATCTGAACTGGAACCTGAAAATTCAAAGTTTCATGTTTGTAAATGAGATTCGGTTGAAGGTTTTGCCGAAGACTGTGGACTTCAAACCTTGGTCTTTTCATCCACCATGAATAAGTCCTCCTTGGTCAGATCTGGATCAAACGGAGTTTCCCATTTTCCTGTTTTACAAGTCATGGAATCACAGTTTGTGGTTGACAGTTAAAACTTTCAAATGAATAAGAAACACGCCTAAATCGCACCACATCCAGGTGTTTACCTTTAAAATAGATATAGCTGATTAGATACATGACTGTTGTGGGATCTAGACTTTCTACCAGTTTGTCAATCTTCCCACTGGTCTTCTCCTCCACATACTTGTTGATGGTGTTGGCGCTCTCGCTGCTTTTGGTGAAATCAACATTGAATCCATCTGCAAAGTAGGACTTTTTCAAGGTGTCCAGGAACTCAGGCTGTGGTTTGAAGAGGTTGTCCATAAATACAGCCGTCCCTTCACTGGTGACTTCATTGGACGCCTTCTTCGTCTTTTCAAAGAGGCTCTGAAAGGCCTGGTCTACATCCGTCTGGCTCAGCCAGGTGCTGTTGAAAGCCAAACCTCTGAAAAGCTGTCGGTGGGTTTCTCCACGCGCTCCGACCGCCAAAGCGGCCAAGGCGACAGACACACTGACTGGGGAGAAGAAGATGTTCTTGCCTTGTGAGTCAGGGTTAGCAGCTAAGCTCCTGTACAGCCTGAAGGCAAACTCTCTGTTGGCTGCAGTGACCAGTGAAAGGCTCTCAGTGCTGTTGTCAGCTGAGGTGTCCTGCTCCTTCTGGTTTTGACCAATGTCGTTCCCCACATGGCCTCTGGCCACGCAGATGATTATGGACAAAATCCAGACACACCGGGTTGCGTTCATCTTAGTGAACAAAGACAGAAGCAGAAGGCAAAGAGCATCTTGGTTAGTGTTTGTTCTGCTGCTCTGCAACCACTTGTGCCTCAACACACACCAACCACAGCGGTGAGGGAACTGAGCATAACCCCCTCGTCATGACGACTGTCGTGATGCTGTGCACTCACCTTCTCCTGCTTCGCTGTTTGGCCC
This sequence comes from Takifugu flavidus, assembly GCF_003711565.1. Classification (NCBI taxonomy): domain Eukaryota; kingdom Metazoa; phylum Chordata; class Actinopteri; order Tetraodontiformes; family Tetraodontidae; genus Takifugu; species Takifugu flavidus. Next base: position 17,607,922 of record NC_079524.1, read on the forward strand.
CCAAAGCCCCGACGGTGCAACGGCAGCCGAGGCTTTTACAAAATATCCTCCCCTACAAGGTGCTGGACTTTGCTTTTGTTTGTTCTTTATCTCTGATGTGCTGCTTCTGTGTAATCATTAGTTTATTAGTGCTCCAACAGCACCTACAACATGATGGAAGCTGGAAAAACCTTCCCAAAGGGTCTAGGTTCATCTTTAAATGGTGCATATTAAAGTGCTGCTATAGGTGTACATTCAAGCGTAGAAGACATGTTTCTGGACCCTGGGAGACAGAGAGTCCTCTTCCTCTGGGGGTCTCCACTGCTCCCATGTGTCCTGACTGACCTGCATGGATCTCCTCCCCATCCTGCATCTGTGTCCAGCGTCTCCAGTCCAGTACCATTTACCATGAAGGTGAAGCCTGCGCTCACTCTTCAGAAGGAAGGAGACTGAGGAGGAAGGAAAGTTCCTCACAAAAGGGAAGGACAACCTGTTATGTAATCAGGGGCCTTCATCATTGCTGAGGCCGCTGCTGAACATCATTGATTGTCCAGGTAAAGCCAGGCTGCATTACACAAACGCCAGAGAGCAGCTGAACTTTGTCCTCCAAAATATATTTGCACAGCCGTTTTCCACTGTCGTGTTTGCTGCCTGAAGCTCAGAGTAGAGGTTGGATTTAACTACTTCCAAACAGTGGACTGGTCTCACTGGGACAGTCACAAACCAAGAATAAAAACCATTAATGTGTCGTCTGTCCTCATCCTTCCATCTGAGCTCCTCTACCGTGGCGTCCGTTCACAGCTGGAATGATGATGACCATGAGGTCCACATCTGCATCCCGACCACAGATGAGGCAGCAAACCTACAGCTTGTCAGTGTTACTCATCAATAAAACAGCTCATCACTGAACTTTAGTTTGGCTGCATTTTTATTTCATTTGATTTTCATATAAGCAGACACCAAAGCCCAGACCTCCCAGTTCTGATCCGTTTCATGTTTGTGAGGCTCCTCAAAGTCAGTTTAAAGTCATTTAAAAGTCTTTCTTTTTCCAAATCATTTCTACAAGGAGTAGTTCCAATAAGAAAGAGAACATAGACAAACACTTTGCTTTTGAAGCTTTAAATTCAAGATGTTTAATGTTTAAAATGATAATTATTCACTCTTTTTGAATTTGATGCCTGACCCCCTTTTAAGGAAAAGAAGAAACCTGAAGGAGCTCCACAGCTGAGGGGTCCGTCTCCCTGGGACAGACAGATGTGCATTTGCATCAGTCATTTATACAGTGTATGGAGATAAGTCCAGGGCCCAGGGGGGAGCCCAAGGGTTCCGGGCCCAGGGGCCCAGTGTGTGAAACCTCTGGGGCTGAACGAGCCCAGCAGCCTTGCTGGCCACCATTAGACTTTAAGGACAAATCAATACAATAGGTAAATTACACACCCACAAAATGAAGTTTTCTCTGTCCCTATACAATAAAGAGACATTTCCAGTAACCCCATAATAAGAGGAAGGGCCTGATTTACTTTAGTTTTTCGATTATAAAAATCATTGTGATGTTAATATATTTTCTATTATCTATCCGGATTAATGTGGATAATCCTTGAAGATATAAGTTTAATCATGGATGAACTTTGTTAAATATTTTAATATGATAAGACAACATTCACCTTCCCATTAAAGTTTATCTTATAACTGTGGATAAACACCTTTTTGAAAGTTCCCCATTTAACAGAAAAGAATAAACAGTGTGTTAATAGTAGGTGGAAGCAGATGTAGTATTTAAAATGTTTTAAAGTTATTTAAATATACATTCAATTCAGTTTCAGAGGCTTGGCGGAGCTCCTACAGCCATAAAGTTTGATCTGTTTTGAGTTGCTGTTCCCAGACCTGGATGCTGAAGTGATTTTGGCATCCATCCATCCTCCACCAATTATCCGGGGTAGGGTCGCGGGGGCAGCAGCCTAAGGAGAGAGGCCCAGAGTTCCCTCTCCCCAGCTACTTCTTCCAGCTCATCCGGGGGGATCCCCAGGCGTTCCCAGACCAGTCGAAGACAAAGTCACAACAACGTGTCCCAAGGCCAGTAAGGCCCGATACGACCTCCCAGGGAATACGCCGGGAATCGAACCGAATAGTTAACATTAAATCTCAGTGCAACATTAAATCCCAAACTATGTACAGGAGTTAAATATTAAACACACAAACACACACACACACCACACACAACACACTCAATCAAAATATTAAATCTAAAACGATGTACAATAGTGCAACATTAAATCTCAATGTTAGAAGTACTTAAGAAGTGAATAACATCTGGCTGGATAATTATCAGGAAAACTGGCGGCCTCTGCTGACCCAGTGTACAAGTACTAACCAGGCCCGACCCTGCCTAGCTTCCGAGATCGGACGAGATCGGGCGTTCTCAGGGTGGTATGGCCGTAAGCGAGAGCAGCCGCAAGAAAATGGCCTTTTGAAGTTAATACAACTCAAACTTATTTTCTTGAAACACTTATTCTGGTGGAGGTTGTCCATTTTGCTTTGTCACAGTCCAAACGTCAATGTTGGAGCAGCCTCCAATCCATTCCCCCCAAAAAGAAAAGGCTATATAGCCTATGAGCGTCATATCATCAAATCTGCCTAGAACGGCTCTTGGATGAGAGGTGAAACGTCTTCAAAAAAATCAAACAAGATTCAACTCCGATAAATGAAATCAAGTTAAAAGCAATGTGCCATGGCCAAGGATCGATCCCGGGCCGGTGCTGTCCAGTCGAGAATCGCTGTAACAGACAACCTGATAGAAACCTCCTGAAGACCCCAGAGGGAGAGTTCGAATCCCGCTTTGGGCATTATCAAACGGAAGATATTTGATTGAAAAATTCACCATCATAAAAATGTTTAAAGAGCAAAGCAGTGTCTGTGAGGTTTATGAGCCACAAATGCTGCTCTTTTTAGGAGCACAGCAGTCTATTAAACTGTAGTTTGTGTCATAGCATAGTTTTATTGACAAATTCTAAATTGCAAGTCGCAGATATGAACAGGGAAATGCTACGTTATCTGCTTATTCTGTTACAAATATTCTGATGAGATAGGTGGGGAGTTAATTCAGTTGGGGATAGACAGATGGAATATTAGTGTTGTTAGTATGATACTTGAGTTCTTTAGATATTGTTTTCAATTCCGGACTCTGCCGCCTTGAGTTGGCTTTTGCGAAGACAGAAATGTTGACAATAGTGTGGACCAAAGTGGGAAATTCAATTTTATTTAAACACAAACACACATACACAGACACACGCACGCACGCACACACACGGAGTGAGCCGTGCCACTTACGCCGACACGTTTGCATTTCATTTCCATTCCGTTCTGTCTTGGTTTACTCGGTTGAAGCATTTCACACACACCACTTTTTACCATCGCTTCTTATTGGAATACATTGTAGCCGACATGCACGGCATGGCCAACCGGCATTTATGTTCCAATTAGTTCCACCCAAGTAAACAACGCGCGTCATATTGCCTCACCGTGTCACCTCCCGTCTGTTTAACGTTGCCCAAAGAATCACACTCACACTATGGCTGTTTAAAAGCATCAAGGTTTATTTGTTTGTCATTCATCAAAAGCACCAATATTTCAATAGCTCACCAGCACGACATACTTCCTGGTTCGGGGAAACCGATGGACAGTTCAATGATTGTATACATGGAGGGGTTTCGCGAGGTGCTACGGCACAATCTATTTTAGCGGGGGTGTTTAAGAAGAGTAAGATGAACATGTATTTTACTATGCACTGGGTGGTTTTGATGGTGGAAATTTGTTTTGGGCGTTTTACGCATATTTTATATTTTCTGTTCGATTGTTATTTTGAGTTTGTAAATGTATTAGTTAGCGTAATAATTTTGATAATTGGTTTCACCTGTAGGAGGGCTACAGCTATAGAAGCCCTGGAGTAAGCCCCAGACGGGGTGGGATGTTTAGTTGGTTGGTTGTTATTTCGGAGAAAAAAGAATTGTTGGAGAAAGAGTCAAAGTTGTGGTGTGTAAAAGTGTGCATGGTCGGTATGGATTCAACCTGGCATCTTCTGACACCACTTTATTTTTGGAAAATAAAAATAAATTTTTGGAGTAAAGAAGCTCCCGTCTCCCTCTGTCTCCTCCACCGCCGATCATCCTTGCGACACAGACACACACACACACACACACACACTCATAAAATATTAAATCTAAAACGATGTACGATAGTGCAACATTAAATCTCAATGTTAGAAGTACTTAAGAAGTGAATAACATCTGGCTGGATAATTATCAGGAACACTGGCGGCCTCTGCTGACCCAGTGGAGGAGTGCAAAAAGCTTACAGCACCTGGTATTCCCAGGCGGTCTCCCATCCAAGTACTAACCAGGCCCGACCCTGCTTAGCTTCCGAGATCGGACGAGATCGGGCGTTCTCAGGGTGGTATGGCCGAAAGCGAGAGCTGCCGCAAGAAAATGCCTTTTGAAGTTAATACAACTCAAACTTATTTTCTTGAAACACTTATTCTGGTGGAGGTTGTCCATTTTGCTTTGTCACAGTCCAAACGTCAATGTTGGAGCAGCCTCCAATCCATTCCCCCCAAAAGAAAAGGCTATATAGCCTATGAGCGTCATATCATCAAATCTGCCTACAACGGCTCTTGGATGAGAGGTGAAACGTCTTCAAACAAATCAAACAAGATTCAACTCCGATAAATGAAATCAAGTTAAAAGCAATGTGCCATGGCCAGGGATCGATCCAGGCCGGTGCGGGCCAGTCGAGAATCGTTGTAACAGACAACCTGATTGAAACCTCCTGAAGACCCCAGAGGGAGAGTTCGAATCCCGCTTTGGGCATTATCAAACGGAAGATATTTGATTGAAAAATTCACCATCATAAAAATGTTTAAAGAGCAAAGCAGTGTCTGTGAGGTTTATGAGCCACAAATGCTGCTCTTTTTAGGAGCACAGCAGTCTATTAAACTGTAGTTTGTGTCATAGCATAGTTTTATTGACAAATTCTCAATTGCAAGTCGCAGATATGAACAGGGAAATGCTCCGTTATCTGCTTATTCTGTTACAAATATTCTGATGAGATAGGTGGGGAGTTAATTCAGTTGGGGATAGACAGATGGAATATTAGTGTTGTTAGTATGATACTTGAGTTCTTTAGATATTGTTTTCAATTCAGGACTCTGCCGCCTTGAGTTGGCTTTTGCGAAGACAGAAATGTTGACAATAGTGTGGACCAAAGTGGGAAATTCAATTTTATTTAAACACAAACACAAACACACATACACAGACACACGCACGCACGCACACACACACACACACACGGAGTGAGCCGTGCCACTTACGCCGACACGTTTGCATTTCATTTCCATTCCGTTCTGTCTTGGTTTACTCGGTTGAAGCATTTCACACACACCACTTTTTACCATCGCTTCTTATTGGAATACAATGTAGCCGACATGCACGGCATGGCCAACCGGCATTTATGTTCCAATTAGTTCCACCCAAGTAAACAACGCGCGTCATATTGCCTCACCGTGTCACCTCCCGTCTGTTTAACGTTGCCCAAAGAATCACACTCACACTATGGCTGTTTAAAAGCATCAAGGTTTATTTGTTTGTCATTTATCAAAAGCACCAATATTTCAATAGCTCACCAGCACGACATACTTCCTGGTTCGGGGAAAACCGATGGACTGTTCAATGATTGTATACATGGAGGGGTTTCGCGAGGTGCTACGGCACAATCTATTTTAGCGGGGGTGTTTTAGAAGAGTAAGATGAACATGTATTTTACTATGCACTGGGTGGTTTTGATGGTGGAAATTTGTTTTGGGCGTTTTACGCATATTTTTATTTTCTGTTCGATTGTTATTTTGAGTTTGTAAATGTATTAGTTAGCGTAATAATTTTGATAATTGGTTTCACCTGTAGGAGGGCTACAGCTATAGAAGCCCTGGAGTAGACCCCAGACGGGGTGGGATGTTGAGTTGGTTGGTTGTTATTTCGGAGAAAAAAGAATTGTTGGAGAAAGAGTCAAAGTTGTGGTGTGTAAAAGTGTGCAGGGTCTGTATGTTATTGTATGGATTCAACCTGGCATCTTCTGACACCACTTTATTTTTGGAAAATAAAAATAATTTTTGGAGTAAAGAAGCTCCCGTCTCCCTCTGTCTCCTCCACCGCCGATCATCCTTGCGACACACACACACACTCATAAAATATTAAATCTAAAACGATGTACAATAGTGCAACATTAAATCTCAATGTTAGAAGTACTTAAGAAGTGAATAACATCTGGCTGGATAATTATCAGGAACACTGGCGGCCTCTGCTGACCCAGTGGAGGAGTGCAAAAAGCTTACAGCACCTGGTATTCCCAGGCGGTCTCCCATCCAAGTACTAACCAGGCCCGACCCTGCTTAACTTCCGAGATCGGACGAGATCGGGCGTTCTCAGGGTGGTATGGCCGTAAGCGAGAGCAGCCGCAAGAAAATGGCCTTTTGAAGTTAATACAACTCAAACTTATTTTCTTGAAACACTTATTCTGGTGGAGGTTGTCCATTTTGCTTTGTCACAGTCCAAACGTCAATGTTGGAGCAGCCTCCAATCCATTCCCCCCAAAAAGAAAAGGCTATATAGCCTATGAGCGTCATATCATCAAATCTGCCTAGAACGGCTCTTGGATGAGAGGTGAAACGTCTTCAAAAAAATCAAACAAGATTCAACTCCGATAAATGAAATCAAGTTAAAAGCAATGTGCCATGGCCAGGGATCGATCCCAGGCCGGTGCGGGCCAGTCGAGAATCGCTGTAACAGACAACCTGATTGAAACCTCCTGAAGACCCCAGAGGGAGAGTTCGAATCCCGCTTTGGGCATTATCAAACGGAAGATATTTGATTGAAAAATTCACGATCATAAAAATGTTTAAAGAGCAAAGCAGTGTCTGTGAGGTTTATGAGCTTGGACTGAGTCAAGATTTGACCAAAAACCTTCAGCGTAAAAAGATGGTGGAGAGAAAGCTGCTGGGAGGTTCTCAGAAGAGAAGTGGCATTAAAGCCAGCTGGAAGAGTCCAGCCTGCTTCCTGCTCCTCCAAACAGGCGTCTCCACACCAGTAGACGTTTTAGTACTTTGGGTTCATAGACTTTTTAGTATTTTGCAGATACGTGTCTGTATATAAACCAGATCCTCCTGTAATAAAGAACTAAAGGCTGACTGTTGTCACGTGACCTGTCTCCGTCTGTGTCCGATGATGGAACCTGCCTAGAACATCTGGTCCACAGAAAAAGCAAAACAACTCACAGAACTGGTCCAGTTTAGACCCAAAAATGACAATAAATAATGAAAATGTGTGACGCAGTAGAACAATGGACGAACTTTCTATTGGTCATTGACATTGACAGTTTCACTCATTTTCATCAGAATTCATCAAAAATATTTAAACCAACAAACTACACACAGAACCGCAAAGTTTAGAGCTTAAAGGGAGCGACAGGTGAAGATTTAAAGCTCAACGCAGCTGAAGAAGTTCCAAAAAGGAGAAATATCATGTGGTGCTTTACCGCCACCCGGTGGACACGCGTGGAACTGCAGACAATAGTTAAACGCGCTCCGACACATTCTGACCTCTGCTGCTCCTCCTGGACTCCAGGGCTGCAGAAATATGCTACTTTTACAAATCTGTCAAGCATCCTAAATCTTTTTTTTAACTAAGTTTATGTATCTATTTAAGTTGCATAGTAAGTTTTCATTATTTATGGCATTAAAATAGCAAAAGAACTTTTAATCTTGAACCGTCCCAGAAGGCTTTTATAGTAGTGGAATATAAATCAACAGCCATAAAGTTGTTGATCAACAGAGGAGTGTTCGGAACGGTTGGATCAGGACCCGAAAGCAGCAACACGCAGTGGACAATGGTGTCCGAAAAGCGTCTTTATTTTAAAGTGAACAAGAACAGTTCGGTCCGCGTTCACAGAGAGGCGGAGAGACCTCGAGAGAGTCCAAAACAAGTCCGCTAGGAAAACTCTCAAAAATAGTCAAGCCACAGAAGTCAGGGTTTGGCGATGAGGACGAAAACCCTCCGCCGCTGGCAGACGGGAGTTCTGTCCTTAAATCTAACGGGAGATTGAAGAGAGACCGCAGGTGCGTGTGTCTGCGGGGCCAGCTGTGGCTGATGAGCGGCTCCTCCACGCCCCCTGCAGGTAGACACCAGCAACAACGGTCCCAGAACCTGGGAACCCAACAAACCAGTTTAATCAAAGTATTCCTTTCAGACTAAGCAGGAAGACTGAAGACCGACAAGGTGAGTGTAAACGAAGAGTATTATTGAAAAGAATTGACAGTTGTGTTTGGAGATAAAATCAAGATTTGATTCAACTAGACGTTATATTTAGTTTTAGCAAAAAACATCATTATACATTATAAATGAATAGTTCTTAATTAACTTTCTTATAGTCTGGCTTTAGTTATAGTTGAATAGTCTTTCTAAGTGAAGTTTAGTTTATGTTTCTGCTCTTTGCTACTGATCCTAAAAGAACTTTAAACCCTCCCAGAATGCTTTAATGGTAGTAATATATACGCCATAAAGCTGCTGATTAGGTTTTAAACGTGAAAGTGAAAGTATTCTGTTCAGACGAAGCAGGAAGAGCAACATTTTGTGACAGGTGAAAATCTCTTAGAGTTATTAGAGTTGTTCAACAGTTCAGGTCACAGCTGGATATTTTGGTATTACCTGTCAAACAACATCTAATCGTGTGCAAATTAATATCTCTCAGCCGGGCCAATTTAAGACAATAAACTTTAAAAATAACGTTTGCTCTGGAAAGAACTTTAGAGCACATTCAGTACTGCAGGATGAGGGGCTGGAAAAGGTGCCAGTTCTTTTCTCACTGCAGGGAACAGTTAAAAAAAGCAGCTTAAACTCTGGAAACATAAAAATTATACAGATACATCATTGATTTATTGATTCAGTTGTTATTCAGAATGGATTAGAAATGTTCCTGTTTGATAAAAATGCAGTGAATTGGGATTATTTAACTACAACCTCTCCAGATTATTTACCTTCATCACAGTCTCATCACTATTTCTGATGTTTCCTCAGGATGGACGAGGACAGAGCAGAGTCCACAGTGCCCAGTTGTGTGTCCCTGAAGAGTGACCGGTCCAAAGGTAGAATGATAGACTTCAGAAGTTCAGAGGAAATGTAAGAAAACTAAAGCGTGATGATGTGTTTGTGTGGCAGCTGTTAGTCACATTAACAGCAGCAGGTTGTGAGTTTATTATTGGAGATGTTTAACACTTAAACCTCAGACAGTCATATAGTTACAGACTTAATGTGAATATTGTTGATTAGAAACAAGAATCAGGTTTAAACTGAAAGATGAATTCAGACATAAATGCTGGAACAATATTGAGTCTTGATCAGGTTCTTTCATCCTATAAATCAAAGGACTAATAGAGATGTGTTTCATAGTGAGAGGGGGGAGCACATCCTATCAAACTGGGACCAGTCAGCTCCACCAGGAGAGTCCTCTTGTTCACAATCTGGAAGCAGATCTGGAGATGCTGAAATGAAGCCCAAACAAAGTAAAACTGTTCAATATGAGATTTAATTTGTGATGTCATGAATTTGGAGTTGTGTTGATGATTTATTATAGATGGAAATCATTGGTTTACTTATGTTCAGGAAGTGATCTGCAGGAGGTGATAGAAGGTCATAAGATGAGTCTGAAGAGAAGATGTGAACATGTGACTGAAGGAACTCATGAAGCAGGAAGTGGAACCCTGCTGAACAAGATCTACACTGAGCTCTACATCACTGAGGGACAAAGTGAGGAGGTGGACACACAACATGAGGTGAGACAGCTTGAGAGAACCTCCAAGAAGAACATCCAGGACACTCCAATCAAGTGCCAGGACATCTTCAAAGTCTTATCTGAGCAACAGAGACATATCAGAGTGGTTCTGACCAACGGTGTCGCCGGCGTTGGAAAAACCTTCTCAGTGCAGAAGTTCAGTCTGGACTGGGCAGAAGGTTTGGAGAACCAAGACATCAGTCTGGTGCTTCCGCTCTCATGCAGGGAGCTGAACTTGGTCAGAGATCAGCAGCACAGTCTTCTCTCACTGCTTCATGTTTTCCATCCAACATTACAGAAGATCAGAGCAGAAGATCTGACTGTCTGGAAACTTCTGTTCATCTTTGATGGCCTGGATGAAAGCAGATTTTCACTGGGTTTCAACAACCATCAGGTCATCCCTGATGTCACACAAGTATCGTCAGTTGACCTGCTCCTGGTGAACCTCATCCAGGGGAACCTGCTTCCCTCAGCTCTCATCTGGATCACCTCCAGACCTGCAGCAGCCTATCAGATTCCTCCCTCGTGTGTTGACAGGATCACAGAAGTACGAGGCTTCACTGACTCCCAGAAGGAGGAGTACTTCAGGAGGAGGTTCACTGATGAAGATCTGTCCCAGAGAATCATCTCACACATCAAGGCCTCCAGGAGCCTCCACATCATGTGTCTGATCCCAGTTTTCTGCTGGATCACTGCTATAGTTCTGGAGGACATGATGACCAGAGACCAGAGAGGAGAGCTGCCCAAAACCCTGACTGACCTCTACTCACACTTCCTGAGGGTTCAGGTAAAGATGAAGAAGCAGAAGTATGGAGGAAAGCAGAGACCAGAGGAACTGACTGAGGCTGATAAAGAACTCCTTCTGAAGTTGGGTCGGCTGGCGTTTGAACATCTGGAGAAAGGAAACATCATGTTCTACTCAGAAGACCTGGAGCGATGTGGACTGGACGTCTCCGAGGTGTCGGTGTACTCAGGAGTTTGTACAGAGATCTTCAAGAGAGAGAGTGTGATCTTCCAGAAATCAGTCTACTGCTTTGTTCATCTGAGCGTTCAGGAGTTTCTGGCTGCCGTCTACATGTTCCACCGTTACACCAGGAAAGACACAGCGGTTATAAGACAGTTCCTAAAATATTCGAAAACAAACCCCTTTTCCAGGTTTGCTGGGTTGTTTACAAATAACGATCCAGTCACATCTCTTGATGACTTCCTCGGGAGAGCACTAATGAAATCTCTTGAAAGTGAAAATGGCCACCTGGACTTGTTTGTTCGCTTCCTTCATGGTCTCTCTCTGGAGTCCAATCAGAGGATCTTGGGTGGACTGTTGGATCAGAGGGACAGCCACCCAGAAACCATCCAGAAGGTCCTCAACAACCTGAAGGAGGTGAACAGTGATGAATTCTCCCCAGACAGAAGCATCAACATCTTCCACTGTCTGATGGAGATGAAGGATCAGTCAGTCCATCAGGAGATCCAAGAGTTCCTGAAGTCAGGGAAGATATCAGAGAGGGAACTGTCAGTGATCCACTGTTCAGCTCTGGCCTACCTGCTGCAGATGTCAGAGGAGGTTCTGGATGAGCTGGACCTGCAGCAGTACAACACCTCAGAGGAGGGACGACATCGCCTGATTCCAGCTGTGAGGAACTGCAGGAAGGTCTTGTAAGTAAACATTTTTAGGGCCGGACATCGGCGTTTAAATCAAGCGAGTGGATCATGTCAGGTAGCAATACCCCCTCCAGTGGTCATTCCTTCAATTCTTTATCTCCATTGCAGCGTCCATAAATTTAAAAAAACAACAATTCATCCAGAAATGTTCAACACTGGCTGGATATAAGTTCAAAGGTCAATCCAGACAAACCAACATAAGGCAGGAATAATAGGAGCCACAAGTTAACTGACTATCATGAAATTACTGTCTTGTAATTAAATAACTTTTGTTTGTTTGTATACATCGTATTCAAACGACAGAAAAACACATTTTAACTAATGACACGTGACTATTTTCCTTCATTTGTTCAACGTAAAAACAGCCGGCCTCGTTGGTTTAAATGGGTGTTTTAGGTCTTTGTGGCGGTTCCGTTTGGAGCCTTTATGTGACCCACAAAGTTGTTTGAGCCTTTCCACACCCGTTAGGTGGCAACTTCATCACTAGCAACAAAAGGTGCAGTGAAAATGATTTGAAGGGAAACAGGCAGATATAACAGAAGCTGAGGGCAATCGATGCAACCAGAGACTCTGATGTCATCGATCGGATCGCTGAATTAAGACTTGACGCACCATCGTACAAATTGGATGAAATGCAAAATATCCAAAGAGCCGATAGACAGATAAAAGATGCACGTTTCTTTAAACCATTTGCTACAATCATTTTAAATATTAAGTAATTATGAGCGGTTCTAAAATAAGACAAATGTTGAGAATAATTCAGTTGCATTTCAGATCTGATGGTCGTTCAAACTGTTGCTCTACGGTGTTGAATTTAGCTTTTCCAGGAAATGAGCTACATTTGTGTTGAGGTAGATTCTCAGATAAGTTGATGAGAAATCCCAAAGTTTGACTCACTATTTTTGTTTCATACACAACAGACTGTCTGGTCGTTTTCTTTCAAAGAGTCATTGGGAAGTTGTGGCCTCAGCAATGACGTCAAACCCTTCTCATCTACGGGAGCTGAGCTTAAGATGGAACAAAAGCCTGACAGATGCCGGAGTAAAGTTCCTGTCTTCTGCAATGATGCATCCAAACTGCAGACTGGAGACGCTCAGGTCAGGAGGCCTCTGTTGGTCTTTTCTAAATTTCTTTACATTTTCTGCTTTTCTCTTCATTTTCATATTTAGAAATGTGTTTTTATTTGCCCATTTATTCCTTTTCCAGGCTGTGGGACTGCAATTTATCAGAGATCAGCTGTGACTCTCTGGCCTCGGCGCTGAGGTCCAATCCCTCCCATCTGAGGGTTCTGGAGCTGAGCTACATCAGTCTAAAGGATTCTGGGATGAAGCTGCTCTGTTCTGGACTGGAGAGTCTAAACTGTAAGCTGGAGACTCTCAGGTCAGCTTCCTTTTATCTTCGACATAACAACTAAACAATGAAAGGCTTCAAGATAAACTCATTGACTTTTGGAGAAGAGAAGTTTAGTATGAATTTAAATGAGCCATTGAAAGTCAATTTTATAGATACTTTTTAACTATGTTGTTGCTGTAATATCCCAGTTTATCAGTGGGGGCCAGAGCTCTCCTGACTCCAAGGGCCCTGATTAAATAATGAAATAAAATGAAATAATGATTTTGAGCAAGTGTAATATGACTTTTCCTCCAATAAGAGATCATTTCTTGCCATGATTCCTTATCCAGACTGAGTGACTGCAGTTTATCAGAGATCAGCTGTGGCTCTCTGGCCTCGGTGCTGAGGTCCAATCCCTCCCATCTGAGGGTTCTGGAGCTGAGTTGGAACCAGCTGAAGGATCCAGGAGTGAAGCTGCTCTGTGGTTTTCTCCAGGATCCTCTCTGTAAGCTGGAGACTCTCAGGTCAGTCAGAGATGATCCAGTACTTTCCCAGGTGTAACTAGTTAGACAATAAATGTTTACATGTTTGATCTTTGTTATAAACGTAGTGTTACAGTTCTCAGAAAAAAGACCACACAGGACAGATTTGCAGTATTAAATTGGTTGTGGAAATCTGTCCCATGTGAGGATGGTCATCAATGACTAGAAAGGAAGTATCAGTTGTAGATTTGTCTTGTTTTATTTTAGGCTGGCCACAAAACCGCCCAAACATTCAGACCAATCAAAAATGGTTCTTCCTGTCTTTTAAAGATCAGAAGGAAAACTAGAAACCCCAAAAAGAAAGCTGCTGCAGTGTGCCATGCCCCTTCTCTCCTGAGAAAACCCATCCCAAAAAAGAGAAAAGCCCAAGTGTGAAGTGAGCGCCCTGTTAAACCTTGGTACCGAAAGCCTGCAGTCATTCTCATCTGAGGTGGCTTCATTCCAGCCAGAAGCCCAAACCTGCCTCCCTCTTAAAGGGGCAGCAGGTCAGTCCAACCACAGAAACCTTCATGAAGATCTGATTGAACCTTTGATTTGGTTTCACCAGAGAGTGTAGGGATTGCAGGGTCGCTGCAGCATCGCCCACAAGCTATCAGGAGTGGGTCGCTTTGTCCCAACTCCTGACAAGAGTTGAGTGCTATTGAGAAATGTGGTCTCACAAACTTGGAAGGTATTTTGACCTACACACACTTTACATACGCTGTAGATCTTGTCCAACCGCCCTGAAAGAACCCAAAATACGAACATACGGCAGATAAGCCGGTGCAGGACCAGAGGTTTGTTGCTTGTAAGCTGTGTTTTGCTCTGGTACATGTTGATTTTTATTTGTCTTCTCTCAAAATAATTGTTATTTTAGCCTATTGGGCTGCAGTTTATCCAAGACCAGCTGTGATTCTGTGGCCTCAGCTCTGAAGTCCAACCTCTCCCATCTGAGGGTTCTGGACCTGAGCTCCAACACGTTGCAGGATTCAGGAGTGAAGCGGCTCTGTTCTGGACTGGAGAGTCCAAACTGTAAACTGGAGAGGCTCAGGTCAGTCTTCATTTTTCTACCTATATACCAGCTGCTAAGATGGTGAAGTGAGGCTGTTCTCAACACTGCTGTGATGCACCACATTAAAAACATTCCTTGTAATATCGTGAATTCAGGTCTGACCCAACTAAGAACTAACGTAGGTTTAGTACTGACGCAGATAACATGCAGACCTGCACCGTATAACCTTATCCTGCATTTTTCAGATTAAACTACTGCAGGTTATCAGAGATCAGCTGTGGCTCTCTGGCCTCGGCGCTGAGGTCCAATCCCTCCCATCTCAGAGAACTGGACCTGAGTCAGAACCAGCTGCAGGATTCAGGAGTGAAGCTGCTCTGTGGTTTTCTCCACTTTCCAAACTGCCGACTGGAAACTCTGAGGTAAACACCATTCTCAAAAATGTCCATTATTCCATCCGAGGGTCCTCACACTTTCTGAGTGTGTGTGTTGTGCCCAGTTCCTTCAGAAGGGAGGGCCACACGGGGACCACTTATTCATGATAAATTGATTTAAGGACAATGAAAAAGCCGACAGATGGTAACCAAAATTAGACAAAACTAGGTGAGGGTGCCTGGTAGACACCAGCCAACGAGGAGGGAGATGGTGAGGGAGACAGGAAGTCATCTAAGACAGGTTGTGCCTTTAAAGATGAGCCACAGGTGAGATGGATCTCCATGATGAGATGGGAGGGAAAGAGGTGGGAGAACCTGGGAAGAGTGAGGGCCAGAACAATATATATTCTCCTCTGGAACAGTGCAAACCTGAGAGGTTGGAATTGTGGTCATTACATATTACTATCATTTTTTAACCTGTAACTAAATTAAATATTTACAGATCATGCCTTTGATTAACCTTTCAGATGAATACTGGTTTCACTTATAACCTTATAAAAGTTTCCCTTCTTTATTTAGATTAAGGAGCTGCAGCTTATCAGAGATCAGCTGTGACTCTCTGGCCTCAGCGCTGAGATCCAATCCCTCCCATCTCAGAGAACTGGACCTGAGACAGAACCAGCTGCAGGATTCAGGAGTGAAGCTGCTGTCTGCTCTCGTAGAGAATCCACACTATGGGCTGGAGACATTGAGACAGTAGCTGGTAGAAGCCAGTCAACTCCCGCTCATCTGCTGCATCACTCACTGACCACTGGTGAAGAGCATCTGTGGAAACATCTGCCGTCTACTCCCTCCATAGATGAAAAATTCAGTTTTTAAAAAGCGCTGGTGGACTTTCAGGAGATCAGTCGATGGTCGACAAAGCAGAAGCAGCTTCGCCTTGAAGTTAAATTAGTTCCTGGTATCACACAATGCATCTTTATAAAGTTCTAAATGGCTCCTCGGCCACTCTTATAAGCATGAAAACATTCTCTTAATTGTCTCTTCAAATGTCTGTATTATACGTTACTATTTTACATCATGCCTTCAGAATCTTTAGGGTTTAGTATTTACTGTCTCTGTGACATGGAGCATTGGAATATTTCAGCTGCAGCCAGCAAAAACCCATCAGAATGACGGCTATCGGTGGGAACCGCAGGTCATTTGACTTTAGTCAGTCTGTTAAATGTTATAGGATTTATTGCAATCTAATAAAAACAAATAAGAAATGTGGGAAATAGGAAATAAAAAGAAGCAAAATGACCAAATAAAATTCCCACAAATACTGTAAATTTAAAGATGTCAAGAATGGAATATCAGCTTAAATTTAATCAAACATAAAGTGAAAAGGCCTCCTTTAAGTTTACTGCAAAAATAAACACTAAATCAAGAGCGACACGCGCCAAAAACGTCTCATTCTCTCTTCTGTCTCCACTCATTCTTTTATATTCTCTTAAGATAATGGGGACGGGGTCGCGTGATAACAAAACAACCTAATTGGGGACTATAATTTTGTTGCGAGAACTTTGGCTCTTCAGAAGTTTCTATGTTGGCTTCCACAGATTGTGCATCCACTAGAAACTCAGTGTTTTTGAGGAACTACCAGGAGTGGCTGGAGTGGAGGCCAATGACGCTATAGCTACATATAGCTACATATAGATCACCGTTATCCTCAACCCAAAAGACCACCAGTTGGCGCAGAAATACTAAAGATAGGAGGTTGTTGTTGTTGCGCAGACGCGGAGTGATATCACGCCCAAACGTGCCCTATGTTCTATATACCGTATGTTCGCGACCAAAGGGCGCACCGTATTAAAAGGTGCAGCCTCAGTTGCTGTTTCTGTATTTAACACATACATCAGGCGCTCCGGATTATAGGGCGCGGGCATGGTAAAACATACCGCTACGATAGCTTAAAACATGCATGCTAGCGTGTATTTAGCAATGTATGTAGCAGTTTTGTGAAAGCCGACAAGTCAAAAAGCATTTACAGATTTTGTCTGTGTAGATTCTCAATCATCCAGGCCATAGTTATCCAGGGTAGTTTTCTGTGTCAACTGGACGGTTTTTTACTCTCTTTTGAAGACGTTTCACCTTCTGTCCAGAAGGCTTCTTCAGTTCTGAAGGCCACCGCAGTATCAGGGGCCCCGTCCAGGTTGGAGAAGATTTAAGACTTAAGTGCGCCATGTGTTGGTGAAATTACGATACCTCGGCTAAAAGCCAATCAGATTGCGTGAATTCCCAATTATTCTGATTAGAGCAACTCTCTCCCAAGTAGAACGTTCATGAGTATGACATTTAAAATGACAATATTTACTTAAAATTGCAGCACAGACCAGTTCTTTGCTCCGACTGGGCCGTTAGTACTGACGGCACAACTGTCCAGTCAGCTGTTGAGTGTCGGGTACTGAATTCACTCTTGACCAGGTAGGACATAATTAACACAGTGACGTGGGGAGGGGAGGCAGGTGAGGCAGTGCCTCATCTGACCAAAAAAGAAATTGTACAGAAATAAAGATTAATATTTTCCACTGATGTAAAATGCATTTGGAGTCTGACTACACATTTCTGCCATTTTATTAAGTAAAAATTGTTTTCCCGATCAAATCCAGGGCAGAAACCCCGGGTGAGGCAGGGGAGAATTGTGCCTCACGTCTGACTGCACGATCCAATACAAACTGGGTTGCATGACGTGTGCCATATTGCTAATATGAACTTTACAGAAATAGTTATACACCATGACTTTCTGCAGTCTGTCATGTCTGTTGGGGTCCAGGGTGGTGTCTGTTTTTTTCCTCCAGGGGGCGTAGGGGAGCTTCATTGCCTACAGCTGGCACTGTAGGCAGGTGCACCTGTGGGCGATTGCCACCTGGCTGCCTACTTAAGGAGGGAGCGCCTGCCCATCGGGGCTGGAGTGTTTTGTTGTCTCTGTTGCTGTCCTGTTTTTTTCCCGGCATGCTCGAGGACTCCATGCCGTTCTGCTGGACCGGTGAGCGTGCTGCGCCCGGTTCCTGGGTTCTCTACAGTCCCGGAGGACTGCCTCTGGTTTGAGGACTCTCCGTTGGACCCCATGAAGTGCGGATCCTACTCCTGAGCTACCCGCAGTCCAGGACTGTTTGTCTTTGTGTTGCCCCCTGAAATAAAACTCATTTGGACCTTCTTACCACTGTGCTCTGCTCTGCTCTCGGGTCCTCTCTAAAATCCATATCGTAACAATGTCTTTTGCTGACCGCCCAATAAAGTGCAGAGAAAAGTCAGGTGAGGCAGGCAGTTGTCGTCGAAATCCTCAGAAGTGTACTCAGACAGGCGCACGAACAAAGTTCACCACAAGTTGAGACCAAACTTGGAAGACTTGTCCCCTGGCCAGGGGGGTGAACTCTGCCGCGTCGTCCCGGAGACTCTCCTCCTCCTCCCCAGCGATGTCTCTTTTATTAAAACAGGCATGATTACACAGCAGGAGGCGTATCTTCGTTACACAGACTGCATCAGCTACATTTCTCACACAGGCAGGGGAACGTTCATGCTCGCCGAGTCACATTGCTCATGTTTTGACCATATTGGAGCGGTTCTCAGCCTACGCACAGGTGCACAGGCCTGAGGACCCTAACCTAAGCAGATACCACACATTATTGTTTGGTCCTCCTTCTTACTAACACGCTCACATACAGATCCGTTCCCACAATCCACTTTCCCACATTTTAATCCTTCTCGTATTACCTACGAAACTACTCTACTTTTATTAAAATAGCAATAACATAAAATGCAATTCGTGATATTTCCCACACAGTACTCGGCCTCACCTCAAGGGGGCGCACGCAGGCTGGCAGGTGCTTTCTCGCTGGTGCTTTAATAGGCAAACTTTATTAAAATTTATTAAAGCACCAGAATTTGTTTGAAAAATAACAGAAATTGTTACTGTTGGTCAAAATTAAATTTGTGCTGCACACATCTCTGCACTTTAATTTGTTTACAGTATCAATGAATTTCTTAAAACACAAGATGGAGCTCTATCCATAGCTATAAAAGAAAGTTCTTTATAGGACAAATATGGTCCTGTGTATATGTTTGTGTTGGTTTGTGAGTGTAATTGAAAGAGGAATGCTGATGGGATATGAAGCATTATCAGGAGTTGTATGCTGTTGGAAAAATGGTGAAATAAGATGCTTTTTTCAGTTCTTAAATCGTAAATCTGACTCTTGAGGAGTCAGAGCCTCACCAGCCATGAACCTCACCGCACGTCACTGGAGCAGATGATCAACTCAGCAACATGATCCGACACACCAACACGATGTCTGGAGGCTTCAGGTCAAAGGGTCACCAGGGTCACCTGTTGCTTCTCCACTGAAAAATGATGTTTAAAGGCTTAAAACGGCGCCATCAGACAATCACAGTCCATGAAAACTGACCTCAACCATCAAAAGGACCTGGAGAATCAGCACACAGGTCCAGCTTCAGAAGGTTTGAGGCTTTCCATCATGTCGTACAGGGAAGCCAGATCCAGATACTTGATGTTCAGTGACTTGGACACCTGAGGGAGGTCTCCAGAAGTTCTACTGAGGAATGAAAGAGTGGACGGGTCAGTTTTAGTCTCTTTATAAGCAGCTGGTTTATTGGGGAAGCTGCTGATGATAAAGGCTGATCAGTTACGTGAGCTAAAGAAGGTCTGTAACTTCAGATCACATTCAGGATTAACACTGTAAAAACATGAGAGTTTGTGGGAAAAGGATCCTTTTGATGTGTTTCAATGACCAATATTGTTTGTGTATTTGCTGTCATATTTTACAAATGTTCAGTTACGTTCTGTGAACGCTGGTGCTGAAGTCATTATTTTTTTCTCAATGAAAATATTTAATGTAGACAATACAGACAATGATGCACCTAGAGATAAAAATAATCATAAAGGAGAAAAATACCTTAGATAATAGAAAAATATATTAAAAGGATAATGATGTATATAATGAATGCTGGACTTTTACTCCTCCCTCAACGAGGAGAACTTTCCACACCTGCTCAGAAGATTCTCGTCCTCTTTGGGTCTAACTACGTATGTATGTGAATGGACATTCTCAGTGATGAAGTCCAACAGATCCAAACACAGGTGATCCCTCTGACTCCCTCTGCAGGTGGATCACTCACTTCCTGACGGATCGGAGGCAGTATGTGCGGCTGGGGAAGAGTCTCGGACTCTGTCTCCATCAGCACCGGATCACCCCAGGGCTGTGTACTTTCCCCCCTGCTCTTCTCCCTGTACACTAACTGCTGCACCTCAAGCCACCAGTCTGTCAAGCTGATCAAGTTTGCGGATGACACCACCCTCATCGGTCTCATCTCCAACGGCAACGAGACTGCCTACAGGAGGGAGGTGGCTCGACTGGTGTCCTGGTGCGGACACAACAACCTGCAGCTGAACGCTCAGAAGACAGTGGAGATGATTGTGGACTTCAGGAAAGTCACAGCCCCTTTGCCCCCCCTTGCCCTTATGGACTCCCCCATCACCATCACGGACTCCTTCCGCTTCCTGGGCACCACCATCACCCGGGACCTTAAGTGGGAGCCAACCATCAGCTCCCTCATCAAGAAGGCCCAGCAAAGGATGTTCTTCCTACGGCAGCTGAGGAAGCTCAAACTGCCTCCCAGGATGTTGGCGCAGTTTTATACGGCCATCATCGAGTCCATCCTCCCCTCCTCCATCCTCACCTCCTCCATCCTCCCCTCCTCCATCCTCACCTCCTCCATCCTCACCCCCTCCATCCTCTCCTCCCCCTCCTCCATCTCCCCTCCTCCGTCCTCCCCTCCTCCATCCTCCCCTCCTCCATCCTCCCCTCCTCCATCCTCACCTCCTCCATCCTCCCCTCCTCCATCCTCACCTCCTCCATCCTCCTCCTCCCTCCATCACCGTGTGGTTTGCTGGTGCAACACAGCGTCAGGGATGCACACTGAGCAGCACCACGGTCGTGCGTGCCGGCTGCCGAAAGGTGATCGGCTGCAGGCTCCATCCATCCAGGACCTGTATATCTCCAGGACCCGGAGGTGTGCAGGTCAGATCACGGCCGACCCTTCCCACCCTGGTCACGGACTGTTTTCCCCCCTCCCCTCAGGCAGGAGACTACGGTCCATTCGGACCAAAACCTCCCGCTACACTAACAGCTTCTTCCCCTCTGCCATCAGGCTGCTGAACACCAAGTGACTTATCACTTAAGCACCATGTACAGCAGCCAGTCGGACTCACGAACAATACATTACTCCTGCATTGACCTGCACTGTGGACTTCTAGCCTTGGCTTGGCTGCTGCTCTTGCACATTATAGGAATACACATTACCTATTCCTTACTATTTATATATACAGTATATGTTTTATCTTCTTTTCTGTGTCAGCAGACTGTTCCTGCTTAACCGTTTAGACTCACATTTAAAAATGAGCGAATGTGTGATGGAAGAGGAAGAGAGAGCAGAGTCCACAGTGCCCAGCTGTGTGTCCATGAAGAGCGACAGGTCCAAAGAGCGACCTTTAAACTTCGGTATCGGACCTCAAGGCTCACCTTTAAAGTAAGGTTTTCTGAACCACGTAACTTAGAACATTTCACAACCATACAAAACATCATTTTGTGGGTATTAGCCTCTACTATCGTGAAAAATGAAATTCATCAGCTCTTTAAAATGAAACGGTGCACAGTCCTTTCATCATGTTGGCCTGTGGAAAACCAGTGTTGTCGGCCCGATGGACCAGCGTCCCCGTCGTTGCCGGACCACCGTTGGCCACCAGTTGGGTTTTGGGATCAAAGTGGGGGCGTTTCCTGTATCCGGTTCTCCTCACGGATCCATGACTACAACATGTTGCTGCAAGTGCAGAGACGTTTGCTCTGGAAAGAACTTTAGAGCACATTCAGTGCTGCAGGATGAGGGGCTGGAAAAGGTGCCAGTTCTTTTCTCACTGCAGGGAACAGTTAAAAAAAGCAGCTTAAACTCTGAAAACATGAAAATTATACAGAGACATCATTGATTTATTGATTCAGTTGTTATCCAGAATGGATTAGAAATGTTCCTGTTTGATAAAAATGCAGTGAATTGGGATTATTGAACTACAACCTCTACAGATTATTTACCTTCATCACAGTCTCATCACTATTTCTGATGTTTCCTCAGGATGGACGAGGACAGAGCAGAGTCCACAGTGCCCAGCAGGGTGTCCCTGAAGAGTGACCGGTCCAAACATAAAATAATAGACTTCAGAAGTTCAGAGGAAATGTAAGAAAACTAAAGCGTGATGATGTGTTTGTGTGCCAGCTGTTAGTCACATTAACAGCAGCAGGTTGTGAGTTTATTATTGGAGATGTTTAACACTTAAACCTCAGACAGTCATATAGTTACAGGCTTAATGTGAATATTGTTGATTAGAAACAAGAATCAGGTTTAAACTGAAAGATGAATTCAGACATAAATGCTGGAACAATATTGAGTCTTGATCAGGTTCTTTCATCCTATAAATCAAAGGACTAATAGAGATGTGTTTCATAGTGAGAGGGGGGAGCACATCCTATCAAACCGGGACCAGTCAGCTCCACCAGGAGAGTCCTCTTGTTCACAATCTGGAAGCAGATCTGGAGATGCTGAAATGAAGCCCAAACAAAGTAAAACTGTTCAATATGAGATTTAATTTGTGATGTCATGAATTTGTAGTTGTGTTGCTGATTTATTATAGATGGAAATCATTGGTTTACTTATGTTCAGGAAGTGATCTGCAGGAGGTGATAGAAGGTCATAAGATGAGTCTGAAGAGAAGATGTGAACATGTGACTGAAGGAACTCATGAAGCAGGAAGTGGAACCCTGCTGAACAAGATCTACACTGAGCTCTACATCACTGAGGGACAAAGTGAGGAGGTGGACACACAACATGAGGTGAGACAGCTTGAGAGAACCTCCAAGAAGAACATCCAGGACACTCCAATCAAGTGCCAGGACATCTTCAAAGTCTTATCTGAGCAACAGAGACACATCAGAGTGGTTCTGACCAACGGTGTCGCCGGCGTTGGAAAAACCTTCTCAGTGCAGAAGTTCAGTCTGGACTGGGCAGAAGGTTTGGAGAACCAAGACATCAGTCTGGTGCTTCCGCTCTCATGCAGGGAGCTGAACTTGATCAGAGATGAGCAGCACAGTCTTCTCTCACTGCTTCATGTTTTCCATCCAACATTACAGAAGATCAGAGCAGAAGATCTGACTGTCTGGAAACTTCTGTTCATCTTTGATGGCCTGGATGAAAGCAGATTTTCACTGGATTTCAACAACCATCAGCTCATCTCTGATGTCACACAAGTATCGTCAGTTGAGGTGCTCCTGGTGAACCTCATCCAGGGGAACCTGCTTCCCTCAGCTCTCATCTGGATCACCTCCAGACCTGCAGCAGCCTATCAGATTCCTCCCTCGTGTGTTGACAGGATCACAGAAGTACGAGGCTTCACTGACTCCCAGAAGGAGGAGTACTTCAGGAGGAGGTTCAGTGATGAAGATCTGTCCAAGAGAATCATCTCACACATCAAGGCCTCCAGGAGCCTCCACATCATGTGTCTGATCCCAGTTTTCTGCTGGATCACTGCTATAGTTCTGGAGGACATGATGACCACAGACCAGAGAGGAGAGCTGCCCCAACCCTGACTGACCTCTACTCACACTTCCTGAGGGTTCAGATAAAGAGGAAGAAGCAGAAGTATGGAGGAAAGCAGAGACCAGAGGAACTGACTGAGGCTGATAAAGAACTCCTTCTGAAGTTGGGTCGGCTGGCGTTTGAACATCTGGAGAAAGGAAACATCATGTTCTACTCAGAAGACCTGGAGCGATGTGGACTGGACGTCTCCGAGGTGTCGGTGTACTCAGGAGTTTGTACAGAGATCTTCAAGAGAGAGAGTGTGATCTTCCAGAAATCAGTCTACTGCTTTGTTCATCTGAGCATTCAGGAGTTTCTGGCTGCCGTCTACATGTTCCACTGTTACACCAGGAAAGACGCAGCGGTTATAAATCAGTTCCTAAAATATTCTGAACCAATCCGCTTTTCCGGGTTTTCTAAGTTGTTTATAAATAACCATCCAGCCATATCTCTTGATGGCTTCCTCGGAGAGCACTAATGAAATCTCTCAAAAGTGAAAATGGCCACCTGGACTTGTTTGTTCGCTTCCTTCATGGTCTCTCTCTGGAGTCCAATCAGAGGATCTTGGGTGGACTGTTGGATCAGAGGAACAGCCACCCAGGAACCATCCAGAAGGTCCTCAACAACCTGAAGAAGGAGAACAGTGATGGAATCTCCCCAGACAGAAGCATCAACATCTTCCACTGTCTGATGGAGATGAAGGATCAGTCAGTCCATCAGGAGATCCAAGAGTTCCTGAAGTCAGGGAAGATATCAGAGAGGGAACTGTCAGAGATCCACTGTTCAGCTCTGGCCTACCTGCTGCAGATGTCAGAGGAGGTTCTGGATGAGCTGAACCTGCAGCAGTACAACACCTCAGAGGAGGGACGACGTCGCCTGATTCCAGCTGTGAGGAACTGCAGGAAGGTCGAGTAAGTAAAGATTTCTGGGGCCGGACATCGGCGTTTAAATCAAGCGAGTGGATCATGTCAGGTAGCAATACCCCCTCCAGTGGTCATTCCTTCAATTCTTTATCTCCATTGCAGCGTCCATAAATTAAAAACAACAACAATTCATCCAGAAATGTTCAACACTGGCTGGATATAAGTTCAAAGGTCAATCCAGACAAACCAACATAAGGCAGGAATAATAGGAGCCACAAGTTAACTGACTATCATGAAATTACTGTCATGTCATTAAATAACTTTTGTTTGTTTGTATACATCGTATTCAAACAACAGAAAAACACATTTTAACTAATGACACGTGACTATTTTGCTTCATTTGTTCAACGTAAAAACAGCCGGCCTCGTTGGTTTAAATGGGTGTTTTAGGTCTTTGTGGCGGTTCCGTTTGGAGCCTTTATGTGACCCACAAAGTTGTTTGAGCCTTTCCACACCCGTTAGGTGGCAACTTCATCACCAGCAACAAAAGGTGCAGTGAAAATGATTTGAAGGGAAACAGGCAGATATAACAGAAGCTGAGGGCAATCGATGCAACCAGAGACTCTGATGTCATCGATCGGATCGCTGAATTAAGACTTGACGCACCATCGTACAAATTGGATGAAATGCAAAATATCCAAAGAGCCGATAGACAGATACAAAGATGCACGTTTCTTTAAACCATTTGCTACAATCATTTTAAATATTGAGTAATTATGAGCTGTTCTAAAATAAGACAGATGTTGAGAATAATTCAGTTGCATTTCAGATCTGATGGTCGTTCAAACTGTTGCTCTACGGTGTTGAATTTAGCTTTTCCAGGAAATGAGCTACATTTATGTTGAGGTAGATTCTCAGATAAGTTGAAGAGAAATCCCAAAGTTTGACTCACTATTTTTGTTTCATACACAACAGACTGTCTGCTAGTTTTCTTTCAAAGAGTCATTGGGAAGTTGTGGCCTCAGCAATGACGTCAAACCCTTCTCATCTACGGGAGCTGAGCTTAAGCAAGAACCAAAGCCTGACAGATGCCGGAGTAAAGTTACTGTCTTCTGCAATGATGCATCCAAACTGCAGACTGGAGACGCTCAGGTCAGGAGGCCTCTGTTGGTCTTTTCTAAATTTCTTTACATTTTCTGCTTTTCTCTTCATTTTCATATTT
Organism: Takifugu flavidus; assembly: GCF_003711565.1. Lineage (NCBI taxonomy): Eukaryota > Metazoa > Chordata > Actinopteri > Tetraodontiformes > Tetraodontidae > Takifugu > Takifugu flavidus. Next base: position 17,633,433 of record NC_079524.1, read on the forward strand.
AGAAATGTGTTTTTATTTGCCCCATTTATTCTTTTTCCAGGCTGTCACACTGCAGGTTATCAGAGATCAGCTGTGACTCTGTGGCCTCGGTGCTGAGGTCCAATCCCTCCCATCTGAGGGTTCTGGACCTGAGTCAGAACCAGCTGCAGGATTCAGGAGTGAAGCTGCTCTGTGGTGCTCTCCAGGATCCTCTCTGTGAGCTGGAGACTCTCAGGTCAGCTTCCTTTTATCTTCGACATAACAACTAAACAATGAAAGGCTTCAAGATAAACTCCAGTGACTTTTGGAGAATAGAAGTGTAGTATGAATATAAATGAGCCATTAAAAGTCAATTTTATAGATACTTTTTAACTATGTTGTTGCTGTAATATCCCAGTTTATCAGTGGGGGCCAGAGCTCTCCTGACTCCAAGGGCCCTGATTAAATAATGAAATAAAATGAAATAATGATTTTGAGCAGGTGTAATATGACTTTTCCTCCAATAAGAGATCATTTCTTGCCATGATTCCTTTTCCAGACTGAGTGGCTGCAGTTTATCAGAGTTCAGCTGTGACTCTCTGGCCTCGGCGCTGAGGTCCAATCCCTCCCATCTGAGGGTTCTGGACCTGAGTAAGAACCAGCTGAAGGATCCAGGAGTGAAGCTGCTCTGTGGTGCTCTCCAGGATCCTCTCTGTGAGCTGGAGACTCTCAGGTCAGTCAGAGATGATCCAGTACTTTCCCAGGTGTAACTAGTTAGACAATAACTGTTTACATGTTTGATCTTTGTTATAAACGTAGTGTTACAGTTCTCAGAAAAAAGACCACACAGGACAGATTTGCAGTATTAAATTTGTTGTGGAAATCTGTCCCATGTGAGGATGGTCATCAATGACTAGAAAGGAAGTATCAGTTGTAGATTTGTCTTGTTTTATTTTAGGCTGGCCACAAAACCGCCCAAACATTCAGACCAATCAAAAATGGTTCTTCCTGTCTTTTAAAGATCAGAAGAAAGATAGCAAACCCAAAAAGAAAGCTGCTGCAGTGTGCCATGCCCCTTCTCTCCTGAGAAAAGCCATCCCAAAAAAGAGAAAAGCCCAAGTGTGAAGTGAGCACCCTGTTAAACCTTGGTACCGAAAGCCTGCAGTCATTCTCATCTTAGGTGGCTTCATTCCAGCCAGAAGCCCAAACCTGCCTCCCTCTTAAAGGGGCAGCAGGTCAGTCCAACCACAGAAACCTTCATGAAGATCTGAAGCTTTCAGCATCCACAATTGTTGCACCTCACTTCCATTGGAGTCCAAATCAGAAGTCAACAAGTTGATTCTACACCGATTCTACACAATGCAACCATTTTAAAAAGGTTTCCATCCATAAGTTTTCACACATTTTTAGATAAATCTGTTTGTTCATCGCCTCCTTCTGTTGTAATGGTCATTAAAGAAAATGACCTTATTTGAGTTTTTCTCCTCACAAATATGACTTTCTATGAACGATGCAATAAATGCAGCTTGCAATCTAAGACAATATGGAAGTATGTGTATATAATAGTAGTGGAAGGAGCTCATAAAATAATACATTTGCTCTTCTCATCGAATCTTTCTATGTTATTCAAGAAAAACCTGCTCTTAGTCAACAACATCTAAGACATCAACCAAAAATCTTAATTTTATACAATATCATATAAAACAGTAGAGAAGACTCTTTCTGCAGAGACCCTGGTGGCAGGAATGCAGAAGTATCACCTGCTCAACTTGGAAGGTGGAGCAGAAACCACCAGCTGAGAAGGTCCTCAGCGAGAGGAAGTGGTGGAGAACCATGAAACTTGCTAAGCTCCACCTCAGCTCCAGAGACGGGCTGAGCTGGAGCTGTGGCACCAGGTATCGCCCAGAAGAGCCTCCAACAAACAAGCTCTTCTCTTGGGAGGAGAGGGCTTTGAATCTCAGCTCAGTGTGCTTGTCTCTAGTAGGTGGCAGCTGCACCTTTTCCTGAGCTCCTTGTTGATGCCCTGAGGGGAATTGATGCTCCTGCAATGTTTTCTGGCAGCATTGAGCTTGCAGTGGGGCAATCAAACACACTGTGGGGGGGCTCTCTTTCCTTCTCTCATCTGGAGAACAAGTGACACCAGCTGCCAATCATTGTTGGAGAAATGTGCAGTCAGGGGAACGATGCGTCCAGACTATAGCCACCCTTCCAGCATCCAGCAGTGTCTAAAACCTTTGATTTGGTTTCACCAGAGAGTGTAGGGATTGCAGGGTCGCTGCAGCATCGCCCACAAGCTATCAGGAGTGGGTCGCTTTGTCCCAACTCCTGACAAGAGTTGAGTGCTATTGAGAAATGTGGTCTCACAAACTTGGAAGGTATTTTGACCAACACACACTTTACATACGCTGTAGATCTTGTCCAACCGCCCTGAAAGAACCCAAAATACGAACATACGGCAGATAAGCCGGTGCAGGACCAGAGGTTTGTTGCTTGTAAGCTGTGTTTTGCTCTGGTACATGTTGATTTTTATTTGTCTTCTCTCAAAATAATTGTTGTTTTAGACTAAAGGAGTGCAGGTTATCAGAGACCAGCTGTGATTCTGTGGCCTCAGCTCTGAAGTCCAACCACTCCCATCTGAGGGTTCTGGACCTGAGCTTCAACACGTTGCAGGATTCAGGAGTGAAGCAGCTCTGTTCTGTACTGGAGAGTCCAAACTGTAAACTGGAGAGGCTCAGGTCAGTCTTCATTTTTCTACCTATATACCAGCTGCTAAGATGGTGAAGTGAGGCTGTTCTCAACACTGCTGTGATGCACCACATTAAAGAAATTCCTTGTAATATCGTGAATTCAGGTCTGACCCAACTAAGAACTAACGTAGGTTTAGTACTGACACAGATAACATGCAGACCTGCACCGTATAACCTTATCCTGCATTTTTCAGATTGATTAACTGCAGGTTATCAGAGATCAGCTGTGGCTCTCTGGCCTCGGCGCTGAGGTCCAATCCCTCCCATCTCACAGAACTGGACCTGAGTGCGAACCATCTGCAGGATTCAGGAGTGAAGCTGCTCTGTGGTTTTCTCCACTTTCCAAACTGCCGACTGGAAACTCTGAGGTAAACACCATTCTCAAAAATGTCCATTATTCCATCCGAGGGTCCTCACACTTTCTGAGTGTGTGTGTTGTGCCCAGTTCCTTCAGGAGGGAGGGCCACACGGGGACCACTTATTCATGATAAATTGATTTAAGGACAATGAAAAAGCCGACAGATGGTCACCAAAATTAGACAAAACTAGGTGAGGGTGCCTGGTAGACACCAGCCAACGAGGAGGGAGATAGTGAGGGAGACAGGAAGTCATCTAAGACAGGTTGTGCCTTTAAAGATGAGCCACAGGTGAGATGGATCTCCATGATGAGATGGGAGGGAAAGAGGTGGGAGAACCTGGGAAGAGTGAGGGCCAGAACAATATATATTCTCCTTTGGAACAGTGCAAACCTGAGAGGTTGGAATTGTGGTAATTACATATTACTATCATTTTTTAACCTGTAACTAAATTAAATATTTACAGATCATGCCTTTGATTAACCTTTCAGATGAATACTGGTTTCACTTATAACCTTATAAAAGTTTCCCTTCTTTATTTAGATTAGAGCACTGCAGCTTATCAGAGATCAGCTGTGACTCTCTGGCCTCGGCGCTGAGGTCCAATCCCTCCCATCTCAGAGAACTGGACCTGAGTTGCAACTATCTGCAGGATCCAGGAGTGAAGCTGCTCTGTGGTTTTCTCCAGGATCCAAACTGCCGACTGGAAACTCTGAGGTAAACACCATTCTCAAAAATGTCCATTATTCCATCCGAGGGTCCTCACACTGTCTGAGTGTGTGTGTTGTGCCCAGTTCCTTCAGGAGGGAGGGCCACACGGGGACCACTTATTCATGATAAATTGATTTAAGGACAATGAAAAAGCCGACAGATGGTAACCAAAATTAGACAAAACTAGGTGAGGGTGCCTGGTAGACACCAGCCAACGAGGAGGGAGATGGTGAGGGAGACAGGAAGTCATCTAAGACAGGTTGTGCCTTAAAGATGAGCCACAGGTGAGATGGATCTCCATGATGAGATGGGAGGGAAAGAGGTGGGAGAACCTGGGAAGAGTGAGGGCCAGAACAATATATATTCTCCTCTGGAATAGTGCAAACCTGAGAGGTTGGAATTGTGGTCATTACATATTACTATCATTTTTTAACCTGTAACTAAATTAAATATTTACAGATCATGCCTTTGATTAACCTTTCAGATTAATACTGGTTTCACTTATAAAAGTTTCACTTCTGTATTTAGATTAAGGGACTGCAGTTTATCAGAGATCAGCTGTGGCTCTCTGGCCTCGGCGCTGAGGTCCAATCCCTCCCATCTCAGAGAACTGGACCTGGGTCAGAACCAGCTGAAGGATTCAGAGCTGAAGCTGCTGTCTGATCTCGTAGAGAATGCACACTATGGGCTGGAGACATTGAGACATCTCTGGTTGAAGCCAGTCAACTCCCGCTCATCTGCTGCATCACTCACTGACCACAGGGGAGACTTTGAAAGGGGGGTCAAGGAAGCTATCCATGTTAAATTGGAGAAACCATCCTTGAACAGTGGTGGTGGCCTGAGGCACTTCCTATCACCCACATACAATGCAGTCCTCCACTCCTTCCAACAGCAAAACAAACATTCACACCATTCCAGGAGACCCAGTGACTCACCACCATGTGACCCAGCAGACAAAGGGGAGACACCTCAACAGAAACTAGGTGAACGACCCGACCAACGACCCTGCTAACGACTCTCAGGTGACCACCCAGATCATTAACATGCAAATGGTCCACAGGGGCTACATATTCTCAAGCTCTCTCCCCAGCGATTTCAGAACTGAAGAAGCCTTCTGGATAGAAGGCGAAACGTCTTCAAGAGAAGAAACCCAGTCCAGTTGACAGAGAAAACTACCTTGGATACAATGACCTGGATGACTGAGAATTTACACAGACAAATATAGAGGATATAAAAACAGTGTTGAGATGGGTTTGTGTCACTTTAGTAAAATCAAAGCATTTTTCTTTCTGTGCCAGCAATGAACACAATCTAAGAAGTCTTTGACACTAAACATATGGAGCTGCTATAGAACAAACTAAAGATTTGTTGTTATTAAGATAAAGAAATGCAACATTTCCCCCAGAGAAACGATGGCGATGGAAAAAGCCCTGGCTGTGTGTGTGCATCACAGCAGGTGTGGGTTCTCCTCTCTGGAGTCATGCGGGGCTCCTTTGAAGGGCAGATGAGGAGGTTGGTTACAGATTCCCTTCAGAAAGATGATTACGGTGCCAAAGGTCATCACCGGGGTAACCAGGAAGAGGCAGAGTCGGTCTACTGTACGAGCGATGCCGCTCCAGTTATCCTTCTCCTGTCAGGACCAGACATTTACGCCACTTTTGATCTTTTTAAATCAGACTTTGGGTTGAGGACTCTGTTTGAACCCTCTGAGCTCATTGTAGTCGTTCTTGTTGCGCATGTGTTTAATGATGTAGTGGCTCCATCCACAGCCGGCTTGATCTCTGCGTACAGCTGATGGCTCCTCCCTCTTCTTGTGGTTTCACAGCTCCACACAGACACCAAAGCTCAGAACTCAAATGAAGCTACTGATGCTTCTATATCTCATGTGTTTAAATGTTTCTGGAAACGTACTGGCAGCGTGTGTGACTCGGGTCACCAGTCCGTGTCTCCCAGACTGTTTCTCAACATCAGCTCACTGCGGGACTTCACACTGTCGTACTCCTCAGCCGAGGCAATGGAGCCCACTGAGCTGGGTCGCCGCGGTAACGCTCCATCCCAGTACGGCTCTGCCTCAGCAGGGCGGGACATGCGCAAGATGCAGGGTAATCGCTGGAGGAAGAGCTGGCAGAAAAAGAAAACAGGATTTGGAACACTGATACTGATGTGTGTATGTCTGTGTGTTATAGTGGGAAAACCACATGTTCATATATCCTCTTTCATATGTTATTAAGTCATATGTTCATATATCCTCTTTCATATGTTATTAAGTCATAGGTTCATATATCCTCTTTCATGTGTTATTAAGTCACATGTTCATATATCCTCTTTCATATGTTATTAAGTCATAGGTTCATATATCCTCTTTCATATGTTATTAAGTCACATGTTCATATATCCTCTTTCATATGTTATTAAGTCACATGTTCATATATCCTCTTTCATATGTTACTAAGTCACATGTTCATATATCCTCTTTCATATGTTATTAAGTCATATGTTCATATATCCTCTTTCATATGTTATTAAGTCATAGGTTCATATATCCTCTTTCATGTGTTATTAAGTCATAGGTTCATATATCCTCTTTCATATGTTACTAAGTCACATGTTCATATATCCTCTTTCATATGTTATTAAGTCACATGTTCATATATCCTCTTTCATATGTTATTAAGTCATAGGTTCATATATCCTCTTTCATATGTTATTAAGTCACATGTTCATATATCCTCTTTCATATGTATTAAGTCACATGTTCATATATCCTCTTTCATATGTTACTAAGTCACATGTTCATATATCCTCTTTCATATGTTATTAAGTCACATGTTCATATATCCTCTTTCATATGTTATTAAGTCATAGGTTCATATATCCTCTTTCATATGTTAAGTCACATGTTCATATATCCTCTTTCATATGTTATTAAGTCATAGGTTCATATATCCTCTTTCATATGTTACTAAGTCCCATGTTCATATATCCTCTTTCATATGTTATTAAGTCACGTGTTCATATATCCTCTTTCATATGTTATTAAGTCACATGTTCATATATCCTCTTTCATATGTTATTAAGTCACATGTTCATATATCCTCTTTCATATGTTATTAAGTCATATGTTCAAATATCCTCTTTCATATGTTACTAAGTCACATGTTCATATATCATCTTTCATATGTTATTAAGTCATAGGTTCATATATCCTCTTTCATATGTTACTAAGTCCCATGTTCATATATCCTCTTTCATATGTTATTAAGTCACGTGTTCATATATCCTCTTTCATATGTTATTAAGTCACATGTTCATATATCCTCTTTCATATGTTATTAAGTCACATGTTCATATATCCTCTTTCATATGTTATTAAGTCATAGGTTCAAATATCCTCTTTCATATGTTACTAAGTCACATGTTCATATATCCTCTTTCATATGTTATTAAGTCACATGTTCATATATCCTTTAAATGTGTTTTTTATTTTACTCTTTATTTGCATATTTGCATAGTTGTCAGCTCCTTTGTTACTTCCGGTTCCTGTCGCTAGTTTCCGGTCTCGTGAGCTCACTCTCGCTAGCTTGTCAGTGACGGTGGTTGTCAGCGCAGCATCAGCGAGTCTCCAGCCCGGACGCGGCTCCTTCGTGCGTCCACAGAGGCTCCGTCTGTCTCCTACTGACTTGTATCTCTACATTCTCTCGTCGCTGCTGGTTGTCAAACGTTTGCTGGAACTTGTGGCGCTTGGCTGAACTGGTCTAGGTCAACTATATCTGTTTTAAAGAAGCGGAGGAGACCGCGGAGGAGGTTCCGAGGATGAACCCTCAGTGCGCCCGCTGTGGGAAGATCGTCTACCCGACAGAGAAAGTGAGCTGCCTGGACACCGTGAGCTGGATGACCCGGAGAAGCGTCCTTTTAGTCCGTTTTTGCGAGGATGACAGAAACGGGAACCTTTGGGCAGGTCCTGTGAAGTTGGACACGTTGGTGATTGAGAAGTGGAAGGAAAACGACCCTTAAATCGCTTTTTAGGACTTAAATGACAGATATCACAGAAAAAGAGCTCATCAATAACTGTAAATGAGCCAGACTTGCTGGTCAAACCAGGCTTTTGTAGGAAATCTGGCCTCCTTTTAAGTTTTTTAAATGCATTTCTTTAAACTCTTAGAACACAGAGGAACTCTTTTATTGGGGGCAGAAAAGGTACATTTTTACCTGGTAAAATTCAGTCAAAAGAGCACTAAAAGCATGAATAAACTGAATCATGTAGATTCTAATGACATAAGCTGGAGCTCCTCCAGTTACAGCCCATAATGAGACTGCAACTGTTTCTGGGAAAGGTAACTTTTATACAGTTTACATTCTGCAGATTTCTGTCAAATTTCAATGCAAACATTCACGTTAATCGATATAATAGAAATCTGTTACACATCATGGATCAGTCAGTAATCTTGGACAACAGCAACGTTTAATCCTGGATCACTGCTCCATATATTTAAATGAAAAAAGACGGCTGATACTGATTTAAGACAGAATTTGTGCATTTTGATGATCACATTCATCAGATTTTTAACCACTGATGGAAACATACTGATTCATTTAAATCAGGGGTGTCAAAGTCAAATGGACGGAGGGCCAAATAAAAAATGTGGCTCCAAGCCGAGGGCCAGACTGATCGAATGTTCATTGAAACATTTTAAAATGACCTCATATTGTCTAGTGCAGGGGTCACCAACCTTTTTGAGACGGAGAGCTACTTCCTGGGTACTGAATCATGTGAAGGGCCACCAGTTTGATACACACTTCTGAAATAGCCAATTTGCTCAATTTACCTTTAACTAAATGTCGTTATTAATAGTTAATGATATTCATCTTTGCAAAGGCCGCTCATAGCGGGAGCCCCGTCTGTAGTGGAATAAATCAGTGTTATGAATAGGTGTCAGGAATAAATCGGGGTCTGGTCCAGGTGGAGGTGTTGGAAATAAACCAAGGTCTAGTCCACATCTAGTCTCTCTGTGAGGAATCTAGGAGTAACTTTTGATCCAAATCTCTCATTCAACTCAAACATTAAATTAGTCTCTAGAAGTGCCTTTTTTCACCCGAGGAACATCACAAAGATCAGGAAGCTACTGACCCACCATGATGCTGAAAAGTCAATCCAGCATTTGTTCCTTCCAGGCTGGATGTTCGAGTTGAAACAGAGCAACCCAGCAAAACCCTGCGTGAATCAACAAAAGACACAAACACAGGTACCTTGCAAGGGAGAGCGAGCAGCAGTTCACTCTGGAACACCCTCCGTCGCTCTGCTGCTCCTCTGCAAACCTCCTTCCTTTATTCACATCAGCTCATTATCCATGTGGAATTTTCACCTTCTCCCAAGATGCTTTTAGGGTTTCAGATAACAATCTCACAGTAAATCTGGTGCTCTGGACAAGTGTACGAAATCAAGAGAGGTGAAAAACACTGTTTCTTCTTCATGCACTTAGGTGCTAAACATACAAATGCATTTAAATGATAACAATATAATATTATTCTTCTCTCTCTCACACACACACACACATTTGCTGTAGAAAACACTGATAATGAGACATTAGGCCCTCACCTGAACGTTTCAGTAGGGTTGATGTTCACCTGTTTCTTGTCAGTGACGACATCAGAGGCATGACCTTTGACCCCGTACAGGATGGTTCATCAAGATGTTGTCGACCAACAGAAGAAGCTATAGTCATAAAACCATCGTGCTGAGTTCTGTCCTGGTCTCAGAGCTTCCTCGGGGTCCACATGGGCCTGAAGCAGATCCAGGACAGACTTCATTCAGACAGATTTTTAGTCTTCTTCTCTTAAAAACCATCCTGGTCTGCTGCACCACATTTGTGCAGTGGAAACCTTCTACAGAGGTGACCAGAAAGCTGCTTGAGTCTGGCTCTGGGTCATTAACCCCACTGGTTGATGGGACTTCCCATTAGGGCAAACACTCCCGTCATCCGTTGTGGATCCCTGGAACCTGCATCCATCCTCACTGGCAGCCAGTGTTTGGAGTGGGATCAACTATCAAAATTCAGAACCAAAACATGTCTGTGTTTGAACCTGTAGCCTCCTTTTAGCTGAGCTGGTGGTACCGTCACTACTAACGTACCGTTACAGCTGCTACGGGGACATTTGGGGGTTCTCAAAAGGGGCCCCGTTACCTGCTCCACTAGTTGCTGTAGCTCAGAAACACGTCTTTAGCTGTCTCCCGTCTGTAATGTCCAGATGGGACAGTTAATGGATTAATGGAGAACCTTTCTGTGTTCCAGCCCAACGGTCGGAGCAGGGAGTGCATCTTCTCAGAGATAGTGCTGGAAAACAATTACACAGCTCTGCAGAATGCCAAGTATGAAGGCTGGTACGTTGCCTTCAGTCGGAAAGGGAGGCCCATCAAAGCCTCCAGGACAAGGCAGAACCAAAGAGAGGTCCACTTCATCAAGAGGCTCCACGCAGGCCCCCCTCCCTTCCCCAACATGGACCAGAGCAAACACTTTGAGTTTATCCGCTTTTCAGCCACAAGTCGAGCAAAGCGCAACAGGAAATCAGGCACCGTTTCCTAACAGCGAGACAAAGGGAGGCAGATATACAACAGGTCCAACTTTATTTTTGTATATTTTCATGCAAAGCTGTACATTGAAATATGGCTTTAACACAATAATTGTAATAATATTCCTGTAAAATGGTGATGTGTAAATAAAGAAAGAATAAAGGAAAGTGACAAATTGATTTTGGAGGCTTGTTTCAGAGGCGAACAATGATGGTGAGTAAGACACAGAGAGGGATGAGGAGAGGGAAATCTCTACCCATATAAGCTGTGATCTTTTGAAGACAATTCAGATCATTTCTGTTTGCAGTATCCTGCACGGTAGGAAATCTGGAACTACTTTATAAAACCAACACTCCCCCTGCTGGACATATGGTGCATGTACACTTAGATTTATCTATTTAAATGACCAGGAAAAGAGAACTCTGAACATCATAGATTGGCCAGAGATGATCAACTGTCAGCCACAGAAGCAGGAGACGTCCACGCATTGTTACTAACAGTGCAATGTGACGGTGGTGGGACGTGGAGATGCTGGGAGACGTTTGGTGGAGCTTGGTCCATGAGGAGGTGTGTGGAATAAACCAGAGTCTGGTCCAGGAGGAGTTTTGGAATGAACCAGGGTCTGGTCCAGGAGGAGGTGTTTGGGATGAACCAGGTCTGTCCAGGAGGAGGTGTTCCGGATGAACCAGGGTCTAGTCCAGGAGGAGGTGTTTGGAATAAACAGGGTCTGGTCCAGGAGGAGGTGTTTGGGATGAACCAGGGTCTGGTCCAGGAGGAGGTGTTCGGGATGAACGGTCTGGTCCAGGAGGAGGTGTTTGGGATGAACCAGGGTCTGGTCCAGGAGGAGGTGTTTCCGATGAACCAGGGTCTGGTCCAGGAGGAGGTGTTTGGAATAAACAAGGTCTGGTCCAGGAGGAGGTGTTGGGATGAACCAGGTCTGGTCCAGGAGGAGGTGTTCGGGATGAACCAGGGTCTGGTCCAGGAGGAGGTGTTAGGAATGAACCAGGGTCTGGTCCAGGAGGGGGTGTTAGGAATGAACCAGGGTCTGGTCAGGAGGAGGTGTTAGGAATGAACCAGGGTCTGGTCCAGGAGGAGGTGTTAGGAATGAACCAGGGTCTGGTCCAGGAGGAGGTGTTAATAACCTGGTTTGCAGCACGGTTGATGGACTCATCTGTTGCTCCTGCTGTTGCACACTGGCTCTGCTCTTGCTCAAGTTCATCAGCATCAATGTCGCACATGCAGCCGACGCTGCGGGTCGTTGTTTTGAAGGCCTGAGGCGGAGCCGTCGTTAACACATGTAACTCCTCGCCGCCCTTTTCATCGCGTTGGGGTTTTGGATCTACCTTCGGCCTCTGATGGTCACCTGATGCCTGAGTCACCATGAAGGCAACGGACAGCGGCCCAACAAGAGTTGACTGGACCGGTTTGGACGGCTTTGACCCAACTGGAGTGTTTTCCTCTCCGCCTGTGCTCAGTCTGGGCAGCGCCACACAGGGATCTGAATCAAGGGTGGGCCCGACACCACGTGTTGGGTTCCTAAGAACCTCAGGTTCCTCCTTATCTGCTCTGCTCCTTTAAGCTCTGCATCCAACCATGCATGCTGGGTTCCTGCGGTGGTGTGCTGCCTGTGCTCCACCGTCTTCGTGCTCCATCCACTGTAGTGCAGGATGTCTGACAGACTGCTGATGTCACTGTCGATGCCGCTGATGCTTTCGCTGTCGCTGTCGCTGTCGCTGTCGCTGTCTCTCCACTCCTCAGTCTTACTACAGCAGCACCCCATCTTCTGCAGCCTGAAGCAGAAACAACAAAAAAGCCACTGCCATGACCACACACACTCAAACAGTCATCAACAGATCCGTTCGCTGCTCCAGCCTCATGGAGGAAGAGGAAAGTTCTGCCTCGCCCCCTCCCCAGCCCAGACTAGCACAGGTGAGGGGCTCATGCTACACAAGCCCCGCCCCGCCCGCTTCACTGTGACTTGCATCAAACCAGCCTAACCCTCATGTGCACGAGCCCCGCGCACGAGTCTGCACTGACACGAAGAAGCGCCACCACATTAGCAGAATTGGATTCATATTGAAAACATTTAGACTCTGGTAGAGCTGCCAGCAGAGCTCAACTTGATCCCAACCATCAACTCCCAGTTACTGACCTTTGGACCTTTAACGAGCGTGCACGTCAGTACGAAGCTTGTCTCTTTTAGAGGGTGATACTCGGTGGGAGGGTCAAAGAATGAGGCGGCAGATCTGATTCTGGATAAAAAATCTGCAGTTGGAGAGAGATGAGTTGTCTTGGTGGAGTGAAGGTTTCAGCTTAACCTTTAACGATTAATGTCTGTAGGTGTAGCAGCAACACTTTAGGAGAAAGACTTTTTTTCTTTGAATCAAAGCTTACAACCCAAAAGGCTGCTGTGCTTTACATCAAAGCCACTGGACGCGTCACGTGCACCACCGAGACAACAGAGACCACAACCACCAGACAGAACCTTCCAGACAGAACACTTAACACCGGCCCAAATCTGCACCATACTGGAACCTGTGTTGGAACACCCACTACCTCCAGTACAGAGAAGGCCTCTACAGGCAGAACCATGGTGGTGCAACGGGCTCACCAGTCTCTCCCATAGTTGCCAGTCTACAGTATACTGGGAGAAGGTTGAAACCCGAGCCCGACATCCTTCACAGGAACCGGCCCAAGCCACTGGTTCAGATATGTGGACGACACCTGGGTCAAGATTCTAACAAGAGAACTGAAGGCGTTCTCAACCACACAGATGATTACGTCACATTCATCTGGCCTTCCTGGACTGTGCGCCCCCGTCGTTCCACAATAGCGTTGCACGTGTATGCAGGCCTCTCTGTGTGGTTATACTTTAGCAGGCAGCATTATACGTGGGTAAATACATATGGCAGCTCCAGGATCTTCAGCTGAGATCATCCAGTGCTTGTTGTATCAAACCAGATTAAAATTGTGCTCTTCAGCACCTATTTTATTTTTAGAGCTGATTCAGAAACGTTCTAAAGAGTAATAAAGTGAGACTCTACAAGGCAAATGTTTCTTTTTTAAGGCTCTTTATATGTGATGCAATTCTTATTGTGCAAAACAGGCATTTAGTGCATCAGATGTTTGGGTTGGTAATCTTGCCCATGAAGAGGATATTATCTGAGCTGTGGTCAGTGATGATAACCATGAAGGGACGATTGAACTTCAGGACTGGAACATAATAATAAGAGTAAAGTGTTATTGTGATGCCTGTAGCAGCTGCGGCAGTGGCTCCAGCCTCATCAACATCCAGGGTAGCTTGATGGACAACCTACAAGAAATACCAGACATAATCAATTGTCAGAAAGAAATCTGTGCTCATTGTTGATGCTGTTCCTGTTTTCCATCTTTACCTCTGAGACTGCCAGTTGTTGCCCCTCTGCAATACCACTCAAGTCTGCTCTGTCACCAAACATGTCTACCATCCCCATTTCAGTCAACACAGTCTTCAGTGAGTATGACGTTTTGATGGAGAATTTGGGAATATAAACACTGTATTTCCTGGGGAACAGATATGGGACAGACACAACCATGAGGTGACGGACAGGAGCCAACCGCCACATCAATACCAAGAGTTAGCCGTTGAGTCTCCGTTTTCCACACCTGTATTTCATCCATTTCAGCCATTTGGTAACATGAGCGGCAGAAATTGCATTCTCCAGTTTTGCCATGTCGTCCGGCAACAGCAGCAACATGGAGTGAGAGCTGTTAAATGGGAGGTGAAGGACCGATGTGTTAAACATCTGGTCACGATAGGTTTCAAATCTCTTCTCAATATTCATCATCTGAACTGGAACCTGAAAATTCAAAGTTTCATGTTTGTAAATGAGATTCGGTTGAAGGTTTTGCCGAAGACTGTGGACTTCAAACCTTGGTCTTTTCATCCACCATGAATAAGTCCTCCTTGGTCAGATCTGGATCAAACGGAGTTTCCCATTTTCCTGTTTTACAAGTCATGGAATCACAGTTTGTGGTTGACAGTTAAAACTTTCAAATGAACAAGAAACACGCCTAAATCGCACCACATCCAGGTGTTTACCTTTAAAATAGATATAGCTGATTAGATACATGACTGTTGTGGATCTAGACTTTCTACCAGTTTGTCAATCTTCCCACTGGTCTTCTCCTCCACATACTTGTTGATGGTGTTGGCGCTCTCGCTGCTTTTGGTGAAATCAACATTGAATCCATCTGCAAAGTAGGACTTTTTCAAGGTGTCCAGGAACTCAGGCTGTGGTTTGAAGAGGTTGTCCATAAATACAGCCGTCCCTTCACTGGTGACTTCATTGGACGCCTTCTTCGTCTTTTCAAAGAGGCTCTGAAAAGCCTGGTCTACATCCGTCTGGCTCAGCCAGGTGCTGTTGAAAGCCAAACCTCTGAAAAGCTGTCGGTGGGTTTCTCCACGCGCTCCGACCGCCAAAGCGGCCAAGGCGACAGACACACTGACTGGGGAGAAGAAGATGTTCTTGCCTTGTGAGTCAGGGTTAGCAGCTAAGCTCCTGTACAGCCTGAAGGCAAACTCTCTGTTGGCTGCAGTGACCAGTGAAAGGCTCTCAGTGCTGTTGTCAGCTGAGGTGTCCTGCTCCTTCTGGTTTTGACCAATGTCGTTCCCCACATGGCCTCTGGCCACGCAGATGATTATGGACAAAATCCAGACACACCGGGTTGCGTTCATCTTAGTGAACAAAGACAGAAGCAGAAGGCAAAGAGCATCTTGGTTAGTGTTTGTTCTGCTGCTCTGCAACCACTTGTGCCTCAACACACACCAACCACAGCGGGGAGGGAACTGAGCATAACCCCCTCGTCATGACGACTGTCGTGATGCTGTGCACTCACCTTCTCCTGCTTCGCTGTTTGGCCCCCAAAGCCCCGACGGTGCAACGGCAGCCGAGGCTTTTACAAAATATCCTCCCCTACAAGGTGCTGGACTTTGCTTTTGTTTGTTCTTTATCTCTGATGTGCTGCTTCTGTGTAATCATTAGTTTATTAGTGCTCCAACAGCACCTACAACATGATGGAAGCTGGAAAAACCTTCCCAAAGGGTCTAGGTTCATCTTTAAATGGTGCATATTAAAGTGCTGCTATAGGTGTACATTCAAGCGTAGAAGACATGTTTCTGGACCCTGGGAGACAGAGAGTCCTCTTCCTCTGGGGGTCTCCACTGCTCCCATGTGTCCTGACTGACCTGCATGGATCTCCTCCCCATCCTGCATTTGTGTCCAGCGTCTCCAGTCCAGTACCATTTACCATGAAGGTGAAGCCTGCGCTCACTCTTCAGAAGGAAGGAGACTGAGGAGGAAGGAAAGTTCCTCACAAAAGGGAAGGACAACCTGTTATGTAATCAGGGGCCTTCATCATTGCTGAGGCCGCTGCTGAACATCATTGATTGTCCAGGTAAAGCCAGGCTGCATTACACAAACGCCAGAGAGCAGCTGAACTTTGTCCTCCAAAATATATTTGCACAGCCGTTTTCCACTGTCGTGTTTGCTGCCTGAAGCTCAGAGTAGAGGTTGGATTTAACTACTTCCAAACAGTGGACTGGTCTCACTGGGACAGTCACAAACCAAGAATAAAAACCATTAATGTGTCGTCTGTCCTCATCCTTCCATCTGAGCTCCTCTACCGTGGCGTCCGTTCACAGCTGGAATGATGATGACCGTGAGGTCCACATCTGCATCCCGACCACAGATGAGGCAGCAAACCTACAGCTTGTCAGTGTTACTCATCAATAAAACAGCTCATCACTGAACTTTAGTTTGGCTGCATTTTTATTTCATTTGATTTTCATATAAGCAGGCACCAAAGCCCAGACCTCCCAGTTCTGATCCGTTTCATGTTTGTGAGGCTCCTCAAAGTCGGTTTAAAGTCATTTAAAAGTCTTTCTTTTTCCAAATCATTTCTACAAGGAGTAGTTCCAATAAGAAAGAGAACGTAGACAAACACTTTGCTTTTGAAGCTTTAAATTCAAGATGTTTAATGTTTAAAATGATAATTATTCACTCTTTTTGAATTTGATGCCTGACCCCCTTTTAAGGAAAAGAAGAAACCTGAAGGAGCTCCACAGCTGAGGGGCCCGTCTCCCTGGGACGGACAGATGTGCATTTGCATCAGTCATTTATACAGTGTATGGAGATAAGTCCAGGGCCCAGGGGGGAGCCCAAGGGTTCCGGGCCCAGGGGCCCAGTGTGTGAAACCTCTGGGGCTGAACGAGCCCAGCGGCCTTGCTGGCCACCATTAGACTTTAAGGACAAATCAATAGGTAAATTACACACCCACAAAATGAAGTTTTCTATGTCCCTATACAATAAAGAGACATTTCCAGTAACCCCATAATAAGAGGAAGGGCCTGATTTACTTTAGTTTTTCGATTATAAAAATCATTGTGATGTTAATATATTTTCTATTATCTATCCGGATTAATGTGGATAATCCTTGAAGATATAAGTTTAATCATGGATGAACTTTGTTATATATTTTACATCTGATAAGTTGCACACATCTTCAAGACAACATTCACCTTCCCATTAAAGTTTATCTTTATAACTGTGGATAAACACCTTTTTGAAAGTTCCCCATTTAACAGAAAAGAATAAACAGTGTGTTAATAGTAGGTGGAAGCAGATGTAGTATTTAAAATGTTTTAAAGTTATTTAAATATACATTCAATTCAGTTTCAGAGGCTTGGCGGAGCTCCTACAGTCATAAAGTTTGATCTGTTTTGAGTTGCTGTTCCCAGACCTGGATGCTGAAGTGATTTTGGCATCCATCCATCTCCACCAATTATCCGGGGTAGGGTCGCGGGGGCAGCAGCCTAAGGAGAGAGGCCCAGAGTTCCCTCTCTCCAGCTACTTCTTCCAGCTCATCCGGGGGGATCCCCAGGCGTTCCCAGACCAGTCGAGAGACATAGTCACAACAACGTGTCCCACAGGCCAGTAAGGCCCGATACGACCTCCGAGGGAATACGCCGGGAATCGAACCGAATAGTGCAACATTAAATCTCAGTGCAACATTAAATCCCAAACTATGTACAGGAGTTAAATATTAAATCTAAAACGATGTACAATAGTGCAACATTAAATCTCAATGTTAGAAGTACTTAAGAAGTGAATTACATCTGGCTGGATAATTATCAGGAACACTGGCGGCCTCTGCTGACCCAGTGGAAGAGTGCAAAAAGCTTACAGCACCTGGTATTCCCAGGCGGTCTCCCATCCAAGTACTAACCAGGCCCGACCCTGCTTAGCTTCCGAGATCAGACGAGATCGGGCGTTCTCAGGGTGGTATGGCCGTAAGCGAGAGCAGCCGCAAGAAAATGGCCTTTTGAAGTTAATACAACTCAAACTTATTTTCTTGAAACACTTATTCTGGTGGAGGTTGTCCATTTTGCTTTGTCACAGTCCAAACGTCAATGTTGGAGCAGCCTCCAATCCATTCCCCCCAAAAGAAAAGGCTATATAGCCTATGAGCGTCATATCATCAAATCTGCCTAGAACGGCTCTTGGATGAGAGGTGAAACGTCTTCAAACAAATCAAACAAGATTCAACTCCGATAAATGAAATCAAGTTAAAAGCAATGTGCCATGGCCAGGGATCGATCCCGGGCCGGTGCGGGCCAGTCGAGAATCGCTGTAACAGACAACCTGATTGAAACCTCCTGAAGACCCCAGAGGGAGAGTTCGAATCCCGCTTTGGGCATTATCAAACGGAAGATATTTGATTGAAAAATTCACGATCATAAAAATGTTTAAAGAGCAAAGCAGTGTCTGTGAGGTTTATGAGCCACAAATGCTGCTCTTTTTAGGAGCACAGCAGTCTATTAAACTGTAGTTTGTGTCATAGCATAGTTTTATTGACAAATTCTAAATTGCAAGTCGCAGATATGAACAGGGAAATGCTACGTTATCTGCTTATTCTGTTACAAATAATCTGATGAGATAGGTGGGGAGTTAATTCAGTTGGGGATAGACAGATGGAATATTAGTGTTGTTAGGATGATACTTGAGTTCTTTAGATATTGTTTTCAATTCCGGACTCTGCCGCCTTGAGTTGGCTTTTGCGAAGACAGAAATGTTGACAATAGTGTGGACCAAAGTGGGAAATTCAATTTTATTTAAACACAAACACACGTACACAGACACACACACGCACGGAGTGAGCCGTGCCACTTACGCCGACACGTTTGCATTTCATTTCCATTCCGTTCTGTCTTGGTTTACTCGGTTGAAGCATTTCACACACACCACTTTTTACCATAGCTTCTTATTGGAATACATTGTAGCCGACATGCACGGCATGGCCAACCGGCATTTAGGTTACAATCATTTCCACCCAAGTAAACAACGCGCGTCATATTGCCTCACCGCGTCACCTCCCGTCTGTTTAACATTGCCCAAAGAATCACACTCACACTATGGCTGTTTAAAAGCATCAAGGTTTATTTGTTTGTCATTTATCAAAAGCACCAATATTTCAATAGCTCACCAGCAGACATACTTCCTGGTTCGGGGAAACCGATGGACTGTTCAATGATTGTATCCATGGAGGGGTTTCGCGAGGTGCTACGGCACAATCTATTTTAGCGGGGGTGTTTTAGAAGAGTAAGATGGACATGTATTTTACTATGCACTGGGTGGTTTTGATGGTGGAAATTTGTTTTGGGCGTTTTACGCATATTTTATATTTTCTGTTCGGTTGTTATTTTGAGTTTGTAAATGTATTAGTTAGCGTAATAATTTTGATAATTGGTTTCACCTGTAGGAGGGCTACAGCTATAGAAGCCCTGTAGTAGACCCCAGACGGGGTGGGATGTTGAGTTGGTTGGTTGTTATTTTGGAGAAAAAAGAATTGTTGGAGAAAGAGTCAAAGTTGTGGTGTGTAAAAGTGTGCAGGGTCTGTATGTTATTGTATGGATTCAACCTGGCATCTTCTGACACCACTTTATTTTTGGAAAATAAAAATCAATTTTTGGAGTAAAGAAGCTCCCGTCTCCCTCTGTCTCCTCCACCGCCGATCATCCTTGCGACACACACACACACGCTCATAAAATATTAAATCTAAAACGATGTACAATAGTGCAACATTAAATCTCAATGTTAGAAGTACTTAAGAAGTGAATAACATCTGGCTGGATAATTATCAGGAACACTGGCGGCCTCTGCTGACCCAGTGGAGGAGTGCAAAAAGCTTACAGCACCTGGTATTCCCAGGCGGTCTCCCATCCAAGTACTAACCAGGCCCGACCCTGCTTAGCTTCCGAGATCGGACGAGATCGGGCGTTCTCAGGGTGGTATGGCCGTAAGTGAGAGATGGACCAGTGAGGCTGTGGAGGAGCTGCGCACGTGCTTGGACACAACTGACTGGGACATGTTTAAAGGGGCCACACATGATCTGGATGAGTACACGGACACTGGGACCTCATATATCCACTTTTGTGAGGAGCGCATTCTACCAACGTGCACTAGAGTGAGTTACTCCAACGACAAGCCCTGGTTCACACCGAGACTCAGACAGATCAGGAAGGAAAAGGAAGCAGCGCTGAAAAGTGGAGACAGAGACTGCTACAGAGAGGCCAAATACCGGTTTAGCAAGGAACTGAGGAGAGCTAAATCTGTGTATTCGGAGAAACTTCAGCAGCAGTTTACTGCTAACGACTCTGCTTCTGTGTGGAGGCCTGAGGCCGATCACCCACTACAGGCCTCAGGCTCCAGAGGGTCAGGACGAGGAACCCTGTCAGAGCCTGTCCCTCCACTATGCCCAACACCTCCCCCCCCCAGTGCCACTGCCCCCATGGACCTCACTCCATCAAAGGCAGTCCCCTCCCCCCCCCCTCCACTCACCATTAGTCCCCCCCCCATCACTTACCACCAGTCCCCCCCCCCTCCTCGCCCCTGGCCCGGACGGCGTGTCTCCCTCCACCCTGAGGCACTGCGCAGAGGAGCTGACTCCTGTCTTCACAGACATCTTCAACTCCTCCCTGGAGTCGTGCCAGGTGCCAGCCTGCCTCAAAACCTCAACCATCGTCCCTGTCCCCAAGAAGCCACGGATCACTGGGCTTAACGACTACAGACCTGTGGCGCTCACCTCTGTAGTCATGAAGTCCTTAGAGCGCCTGATCCTGCCACACCTCAAGTCCATCACCACCCCCCTCCTGGATCCACTGCAGTTCGCCTACAGAGCCAACAGATCTGTGGACGACGCGGTCAACCTGGCCCTTCACTCCATCCTGCAGCATCTGGACTCCCCGGGAACCTACGCGAGGATCCTGTTCGTGAACTTCAGCTCTGCGTTCAACACCATCCGCCCCGCTCTGCTACAGGACAAGCTGTCCCAGCTTAGTGTGCCTGACTCCCTCTGCAGGTGGATCACTCACTTCCTGACGGATCGGAGGCAGCATGTGCGGCTGGGGAAGAGTCTCGGACTCTGTCTCCATCAGCACTGGATCACCCCAGGGCTGTGTCCTTCCCCCCCTCCTCTTCTCCCTGTATACAAACTGCTGCACCTCAAGCCACCAGTCTGTCAAGCTGATCAGGTTTGTGGAGGACACCACCCTCATCGGTCTCATCTCCAACGGCAACGAGACTGCCTACAGGAGGGAGGTGGCTCGACTGGTGTCCTGGTGCGGACACAACAACCTGCAGCTGAACGCTCAGAAGACAGTGGAGATGATTGTGGACTTCAGGAAAGTCACAGCCCCTTTGCCCCCCCTTGCCCTCATGGACTCCCCCATCACCATCGCGGACTCCTTCCGCTTCCTGGGCACCACCATCACCCGGGACCTTAAGTGGGAGCCGAACATCAGCTCCCTCATCAAGAAGGCCCAGCAAAGGATGTTCTTCCTCCGGAAGCTGAGGAAGCTCAAACTGCCTCCCAGGATGTTGGCGCAGTTTTATACGGCCATCATCGAGTCCATCCTCACCTCCTCCATCATGGTGGTACGCTGGTGCCACCGCCAGGGACAGACGGAGGCTGCAGCGCGTCGTGTGCGCTGCCGAGAAGGTGATGGGCTGCAGGCTTCCATCCATCCAGGACCTGTATATCTCCAGGACCCGGAGGCGTGCAGGTCGGATCACGGCCGACCCTTCCCACCCTGGTCACGGACTGTTTTCCCCCCTCCCCTCAGGCAGGAGACTACGGTCCATTCGGACCAGAACCTCCCGCTACACGAACAGCTTCTTCCCCTCTGCCATCAGGCTGCTGAACACCAAGTGACTTATCACTGAGCACCATCAACAGCAGCCAGTCGGACTCACGAACAATACATCACATTACTCCTGCATTGACCTGCACTGTGGACTTCTAACCTTGGCTTGGCTGCTGCTCTTGCACATTATAGGAATACACATTACCTATTCCTTACTGTTTATATATATACAGTATATGTTTTATCTTATTTATCTTATTCTAGTGTTTATTGTCTTCTCTATGTTGAATGTTGCAGCGTCACACCGAGACAAATTCCTGGCTTGTGTAATACTGTGTACTACATGAACAATGGCAATAAATAAATCTGATTCTGATTCTGATTCTGATTCTGATTCTGATTCTGATTCTGATTCTGATTCTGATTCTGATTCCATCACTGATGACCACCTCTCAGCTGTCCTTCAGTCACCTCAGACATTCAGCCAGCTTTTAATACCTTTGTTCAAGCCCAGAACGCCCTGGATTATTCCCACTGAAGATGGAAAAGCAGCTGGAAAACATGAGTTATTGTTAACTGTACTGGTGTGTGACTATAGCGCATTACTGGACCACTATAAACTTGTTGTTTGTGGTTTTTCTTTCTTTGTGGAGATTAACACGTTAAAAATAAATTGCACTGGTTCAGCAGTTGATTTTGTGTTCTTATTTGACCTATACGACACAATTTCACAAAGCTAAACATACATTTTTACAGAATAGTTTTATCCTTCCGATTACCAGCACCAGCTATTCAAAATATATAATGTAGTGGGTTTTAAAATGAACTGAATGATGTCTGCCTTGTCTCTCCTCTACCTGTCCTCCCCCTTCTCCTCCTCTCTCCCTACCCACCCCCCATCAGCAGGAGGGCCCCCCCCCCCCATATGAGCCTGGTCCTGCTCAAGGTTTCTTCCTGTTAAAGGGGAGATTTTCCTGTTGATTGTTAGGGATCAGGCCCTGGGATTCTGCATAGCACCAAGTTTGACTACAACAGACATTACAAATAAAGATGATTTGATTTGATTTAAAAACAAAAGAACTGCGCCTGAAAATGAAGCAGAAGCAATAAAAACCCAACACCAGCGAAGCTTTCGAAGAATCTCAGATATTGATGAAACATTCTGGAAATCGTGATGGAGAGATATTTTTCTCATGGCTCAAATTCCACAGCTATTAAGTGATTAAATGGATTTAATGGTGATATTCTGGAGTCCACAATTTCAGGTGAAGTTACACTGGGGAACAATCTGAAAATATCCTGTTGAAATTATTCTAAATTATTCTGATTAAAAATCAAATTGGCACGCTGATTCCAAAATTACAGTCATTTCCCCCCCCCAGCCCGTCAAGTTTTGAAAGCTTCTCCTCCAGATCAGCAAATTTCCCCTAATGAGCTGGAGTCAGACTGGCCAGCTGATGACAACTGGATCAGCTCCGTTGGTGCCGTCACCATTAAGAGGTGTGTGCAGCCCCCAAAAGGTCAGTACTGTCAATATCCTATAGGGACACTTTGAACCAGAGGGGATCCTATAGATCAAAAAGTTGACCCAGTTTGATTCCGCAGCCAAAAACGAACATCTGTCAGACGAACTCCAGTTGTTTCCCAGTATTTCAGTTAAAACGTGGACCAAATTGTTCTGAAGAGAGGCGCCTGTGCTGGATATGACGCGATCCAACCACAAACACGTGACGTGTAGAGGACGAGGAAGAGAAAGTGAAAGTTCTCAACTTCGGGCTCCATCTTAGTGACCGAGCCCTGATGGAAAACCTCTCATATTCAGGTAGCATTTGGTTCTTTCACTGCTGTCGTCTCGAATCAATGTTCCGCTGCGAGATGCGGCTTAATAAGCTGCGTGTGCGCAATGAGCGTGCGCGTGTTTCGGACGCACATTGCGGCTGGTCGACGGGAATGTTGTGACGCATGATCAAACCTTGTACCGTGTTTCCTCTAACTGCGTTTTCCGCTAACCCTGAGCCAACATTTTAGAGGTTGAGGAAGCACATTTTAATACTCACAATAAGTCGACAATATTATTTGCAGTTAGTGGAAAAATCCACGGAAAGAGGGACACAAACGCGACAGTTTTAGCCTCCTCTCTTTGTCCCTCCACCAGGGGACAATCAATCCTTTATTTAAAAAAGGAGAGTATGTAAAGAGGGAGAGATCAAGGCATTCCATTTTATTGTTTTAACAACTGGTTCTTTGTGGAATATGAATTTGTTATTATGGATTTATGAAATTTGTTCTGTTTTGAATGAAGCAGTCAAGAAAACGAAAGGAAACCTAAACCCATGGTGTTTTGATATTTTTGGTCCTGTACATGTGGTCAGATCAGATTAGTCTGAGCAGAATTGGGTGTTTTTTGCCCTTTGCTGTGTGTCATCTATTCTATTCAGCATGTTGGGTTGCTTGACTTCTGTTGGGTCGTGGCAACTTGATGCATCACTTCTGAGATATTGACACACCTTTTTCCTGAGGCTGGCTCCAATGCTGCCAACACACCTGGCCATGGATATGGTGGGACTTCTGTGATGAGTGGGGTCAGAGGTGGTGGACAAGCTCTGCTCCAAAACAAGCTTGCTAGATATGTTTGGGATCTCCTCCACCACAACCACCAGCTGCAACTAGTAGAGTTTTGACCTCTAGGTCAGGCTACAGATGTTTTTTCCAGCACCATCATGTGTTCGTGAGAAACATGATGCGCCTGATCAAAAAAGCTGCTTGTAATCTGACAGACGAGCCATGATGAGATGTCAAGGTGCGTTGTTGAAAATGAAGATCCTCTTCTTGGAATCCTGTCTGAGATGACAGAAGATGATGCTGCATTTGACCCACTTTGATGATGTGATGACGTATTTCTGTTTAGTTTTGAATGCATTCTCATCTTATTTGTTGAATTTAATGTTGAGAACTGACATCTTGAAAGAATTTAGGTTTTCTTGTAAACCATAACCAGATAAAAAATGATTTAATTTGTATTTGTGTGCGTCCGTCTAATGCCACCGCACCTTTTGAAACACCCAGGAGAAACATTTTTTCCACAACTATTTTATATTTAACATGGTGTAAACTTTTAAGATGTCCCAAAACTTTTTTCCAATATATATGTGGCCTGTATGATGTACAGGGTGACATCATATTATAGATTTTGATGTGAATGAGCCGACAATACGTCATTGGACAGACCTCTGCTTGTCTTCATGCTGAGAATCATGTTCTTTAATCTTCTTTTCTGTGTCAGCAGACTGTTCCTGCTTAACCGTTTAGACTCACATTTAAAAATGAGCGAATGTGTGATGGAAGAGGAAGAGAGAGCAAAGTCCGTAGTGTCCAGCTGTGTGTCCATGAAGAGCGACTGGTCCAAAGAGCGGCCTTTAAACTTCGGTATCGGACCTCAAGGCTCACCTTTAAAGTAAGGTTTTCTGAACCACATAACTCTGCCTTAGAACATTTCACAACCATACAAAACATCATTTTGTGGGTATTAGTCTCCACTATCGTGAAAAATGAAATTCATCAGCTCTTTAAAATGAAACGGTGCACAGTCCTTTCACCATGTTGGCCTGTGGAAAACCAGTGTTGTCGGCCCGATGGACCAGCGTCCCCGTCGTTGCCGCACCACCGTTGGCCACCAGTTGGGTTTTGGGATCAAAGTGGGGGCGTTTCCTGTATCCGGTTCTCCTCACGGATCCATGACTACAACATGTTGCTGCAAGTGCAGAGACGTTTGCTCTGGAAAGAACTTTAGAGCACATTCAGTGCTGCAGGATGAGGGGCTGGAAAAGGTGCCAGTTCTTTTCTCACTGCAGGGAACAGTTAAAAAAAGCAGCTTAAACTCTGAAAACATGAAAATTATACACATACATCATTGATTTATTGATTCAGTTGTTATTCAGAATGTATTAGAAATGTTCCTGTTTGATAAAAATGCAGTGAATTGGGATTATTTAGCTACAACCTCTACAGATTATTTACCTTCATCACAGTCTCATCACTATTTCTGATGTTTCCTCAGGATGGACGAGGACAGAGCAGAGTCCACAGTGCCCAGCTGTCTGTCCCTGAAGAGTGACCAGTCCAAAGATGGAGGAATAGACTTCAGAAGTTCAGAGGAAATGTAAGAAAACTAAAGCGTGATGATGTGTTTGTGTGGCAGCTGTTAGTCACATTAACAGCAGCAGGTTGTGAGTTTATTATTGGAGATGTTTAACACTTAAACCTCAGACAGTCATATAGTTACAGACTTAATGTGAATATTGTTGATTAGAAACAAGAATCAGGTTTAAACTGAAAGATGAATTCAGACATAAATGCTGGAACAATATTGAGTCTTGATCAGGTTCTTTCATCCTATAAATCAAAGGACTAATAGAGATGTGTTTCATAGTGAGAGGAGGGAGCACATCCTATCAAACTGGGACCAGTCAGCTCCACCAGGAGAGTCCTCTTGTTCACAATCTGGAAGCAGATCTGGAGATGCTGAAATGAAGCCCAAACAAAGTAAAACTGTTCAATATGAGATTTAATTTGTGATGTCATGAATTTGTAGTTGTGTTGATGATTTATTATAGATGGAAATCATTGGTTTACTTATGTTCAGGAAGTGATCTGCAGGAGGTGATAGAAGGTCATAAGATGAGTCTGAAGAGAAGATGTGAACATGTGACTGAAGGAACTAATGAAGCAGGAAGTGGAACCCTACTGAACAAGATCTACACTGAGCTCTACATCACTGAGGGACAAAGTGAGGAGGTGGACACACAACATGAGGTGAGACAGCTTGAGATAACCTCCCAGAAGAACATCCAGGACACTCCAATCAAGTGCCAGGACATCTTCAAAGTCTTATCTGAGCAACAGAGACACATCAGAGTGGTTCTGACCAACGGTGTCGCCGGCGTTGGAAAAACCTTCTCAGTGCAGAAGTTCAGTCTGGACTGGGCAGAAGGTTTGGAGAACCAAGACATCAGTCTGGTGCTTCCGCTCTCATTCAGGGAGCTGAACTTGATCAGAGATGAGCAGCACAGTCTTCTCTCACTGCTTCATGTTTTCCATCCAACATTACAGAAGATCAGAGCAGAAGATCTGACTGTCTGGAAACTTCTGATCATCTTTGATGGCCTGGATGAAAGCAGATTTTCACTGGGTTTCAACAACCATCAGCTCATCTCTGATGTCACACAAGTATCGTTAGTTGAGGTGCTCCTGGTGAACCTCATCCAGGGGAACCTGCTTCCCTCAGCTCTCATCTGGATCACCTCCAGACCTGCAGCAGCCTATCAGATTCCTCCCTCATGTGTTGACAGGATCACAGAAGTACGAGGCTTCACTGACTCCCAGAAGGAGGAGTACTTCAGGAGGAGGTTCAGTGATGAAGATCTGTCCAAGAGAATCATCTCACACATCAAGGCCTCCAGGAGCCTCCACATCATGTGTCTGATCCCAGTTTTCTGCTGGATCACTGCTATAGTTCTGGAGGACATGATGACCAGAGACCAGAGAGGAGAGCTGCCCCAAACCCTGACTGACCTCTACTCACACTTCCTGATGGTTCAGATAAAGAGGAAGAAGCAGAAGTATGGAGGAAAGCAGAGACCAGAGGAACTGACTGAGGCTGATGAAGAACTCCTTCTGAAGTTGGGTCGGCTGGCGTTTGAACATCTGGAGAAAGGAAACATCATGTTCTACTCAGAAGACGTGGAGCGATGTGGACTGGACGTCTCCGAGGTGTCGGTGTACTCAGGAGTTTGTACAGAGATCTTCAAGAGAGAGAGTGTGACCTTCCAGAAATCAGTCTACTGCTTTGTTCATCTGAGCATTCAGGAGTTTCTGGCTGCCGTCTACATGTTCCACTGTTACACCAGGAAAGACACAGTGGTTATGAATCAGTTCCTAGAATATTCTGAACCAAACGACTTTTCCTGGTTTCCTGGGTTGTTTAATAAACATCCAGCCACATCTCTTGATGACTTCCTCAGGAGAGCACTAATGGAATCTCTCAAAAGTGAAAATGGCCACCTGGACTTGTTTGTTCGCTTCCTTCATGGTCTCTCTCTGGAGTCCAATCAGAGGATCTTGGGTGGACTGTTGGATCAGAGGAACAGCCACCCAGAAACCATCCAGAAGGTCCTCAACAACCTGAAGGTGGTGAACAGTGCTAAAATCTCCCCAGACAGAAGCATCAACATCTTCCACTGTCTGATGGAGATGAAGGATCAGTCAGTCCATCAGGAGATCCAAGAGTTCCTGAAGTCAGGGGAGATATCAGAGAGGGAACTGTCAGAGATCCACTGTTCAGCTCTGGCCTACCTGCTGCAGATGTCAGAGGAGGTTCTGGATGAGCTGGACCTGCAGCAGTACAACACCTCAGTGGAGGGACGACGTCGCCTGATTCCAGCTGTGAGGAACTGCAGGAAGGCCGTGTAAGTAAAGATTTTTGGGGCCGGACATCGGCGTTTAAATCAAGCGAGTGGATCATGTCAGGTAGCAATACCCCCTCCAGTGACTATCATGAAATTACTGTCATGTAATTAAATAACTTTTGTTTGTTTGTATACATCGTATTCAAACAACAGAAAAACACATTTTAACTAATGACACGTGACTATTTTGCTTCATTAGTTCAACGTAAAAACAGCCGGCCTCGTTGGTTTAAATGGGTGTTTTAGGTCTTTGTGGCGGTTCCGTTTGGAGCCTTTATGTGACCCACAAAGTTGTTTGAGCCTTTCCACACCCGTTAGGTGGCAACTTCATCACTAGCAACAAAAGGTGCAGTGAAAATGATTTGAAGGGAAACAGGCAGATATAACAGAAGCTGAGGGCAATCGATGCAACCAGAGACTCTGATGTCATCGATCGGATCGCTGAATTAAGACTTGACGCACGATCGTACAAATTGTATGAAATGCAAAATATCCAAAGAGCCGATAGACACATAAAAAGATGCACGTTTCTTTAAACCATTTGCTATAATCATTTTAAATATTGAGTAATTATGAGCTGTTCTAAAATAAGACAAATGTTGAGAATAATTCAGTTGCATTTCAGATCTGATGGTCGTTCAAACTGTTGCTCTACGGTGTTGAATTTAGCTTTTCCAGGAAATGAGCTCCATTTGTGTTGAGGTAGATTCTCAGATAAGTTGATTAGAAATCCCAAAGTTTGACTCACTATTTTTGTTTCATGCACAACAGACTGTCTGGTGATGTTCTTTCAACGAGTCATTGGGAAGTTGTGGCCTCAGCAATGATGTCAAACCCTTCTCATCTACGGGAGCTGGACTTAAGCAGGAACCAAAACCTGACAGATGCCGACGTAAAGTTACTGTCTTCTGCAATGATGCATCCAAACTGCAGACTGGAGACGCTCAGGTCAGGAGGCCTCTGTTGGTCTTTTCTAAATTCCTTTACATTTTCTGCTTTTCTCTTCACTTTCAGATTTAGAAATGTGTTTTTATTTGCCCCATTTATTCCTTTTCCAGGCTGAGCAGCTGCTGGTTATCAGAGATCAGCTGTGACTCTCTGGCCTCCGTGCTGAGGTCCAATCCCTCCCATCTGAGGGTTCTGGAGCTGAGTCAGAACCAGCTGAAGGATCCAACAGTGAAGCTGCTCTGTGGTTTTCTCCAGGATCCTCTCTGTGAGCTGGAGACTCTCAGGTCAGCTTTCTTTTATCTTCGACATAACAACTAAACAATAAAAGGCTTCAAGATAAACTCCATTGACTTTTGGAGAAGAGAAGTGTAGTATGAATTAAATGAGCCATTGAAAGTCAATTTTATAGATACTTTTTAACTATGTTGTTGCTGTAATATCCCAGTTTATCAGTGGGGGGGCAGAGCTCCCCTGACTCCAAGGGCCCTGATTAAATAATGAAATAAAATGAAATAATGATTTTGAGCAAGTGTAATATGACTTTTCCTCCAATAAGAGATCATTTCTTGCCATGATTCCTGATCCAGCCTGAGTGGCTGCTGGTTATCAGAGATCAGCTGTGACTCTCTGGCCTCAGCACTGAGGTCCAATCCCTCCCATCTGAGGGTTCTGGACCTGAGTGGGAACCAGCTGAAGGATCCAGCAGTGAAGCTGCTCTGTGGTTTTCTCCAGGATCCTCTCTGTGAGCTGGAGACTCTCAGGTCAGTCAGAGATGATCCAGTACTTTCCCAGGTGTAACTAGTTAGACAATAACTGTTTCCATGTTTGATCTTTGTTATAAACGTAGTGTTACAGTTCTCAGAAAAAAGACCACACAGGACAGATTTGCAGTATTAAATTGGTTGTGGAAATCTGTCCCATGTGAGGATGGTCATCAATGACTAGAAAGGAAGTATCAGTTGTAGATTTGTCTTGTTTTATTTTAGGCTGGCCACAAAACCGCCCAAACATTCAGACCAATCAAAAATGGTTCTTCCTGTCTTTTAAAGATCAGAAGGAAAACTAGAAAACCCAAAAAGAAAGCTGCTGCAGTGTGCCATGCCCCTTCTGTCCTGAGAAAAGCCATCCCAAAAAAGAGAAAAGCCCAAGTGTGAAGTGAGCCCCCTGTTAAACCTTGGTACCGAAAGCCTGCAGTCATTCTCATCTTAGGTGGCTTCATTCCAGCCAGAAGCCCAAACCTGCCTCCCTCTTAAAGGGGCAGCAGGTCAGTCCAACCACAGAAACCTTCATGAAGATCTGAAGCTTTCAGCATCCACAATTGTTGCACCTCACTTCCATTGGAGTCCAAATCAGAAGTCAACAAGTTGATTCTACACCGATTCTACACAATGCAACCATTTCAAAAAGGTTTCCATCCATAAGTTTTCACACATTTTTATATAAATCTGTTTGTTCATCGCCTCCTTCTGTTGTAATGGTCATGAAAGAAAATGACCTTATTGGAGTTTTTCTCCTCACAAATATGACTTTCTATGAACAATGCAATAAATGCAGCTTGCAATCTAAGACAATATGGAAGTATGTGTATATAACAGTAGTGGAAGTAGCTCATAAAATAATACATTTGCTCTTCTCATCGAATCTTTCTATGTTATTAAAGAAAAACCTGCTCTTAGTCAACATCTAAGACATCAACCAAAAATCCTAATTTTCTACAATCTAATATAAAACAGTAGAGAAGACTCTTTCTGCAGAGACACTGTGGCAGGAATGCAGAAGTATCACCTGCTCAACTTGGAAGGTGGAGCAGAAACCACCAGCTGAGAAGGTCCTCAGCGAGAGGAAGTGGTGGAGAACCACGAAACTTGCTAAGCTCCACCTCAGCTCCAGAGACGGGCTGAGCTGGAGCTGTGGCACCAGGTATCGCCCAGAAGAGCCTCCAACAAACGAGCTCTTCTCTTGGGAGGAGAGGGCTTTGAATCTCAGCTCAGTGTGCTTGTCTCTAGTAGGTGGCAGCTGCACCTTTTCCTGAGGTCCTTGTTGATGCCCTGAGTGGAATTGATGCTCCTGCAATGTTTTCTGGCAGCATTGAGCTTGCAGTGGGGCAATCAAACACACTGTGGGGTGGCTCTCTTTCCTTCTCTCATCTGGAGAACAAGTGACACCAGCTGCCAATCATTGTTGGAGAAATGTGCAGTCAGGGGAACGATGCGTCCAGACTATAGCCACCCTTCCAGCATCCAGCAGTGTCTAAAACCTTTGATTTGGTTTCACCAGAGAGTGTAGGGATTGCAGGGTCGCTGCAGCATCGCCCACAAGCTGTCAGGAGTGGGTCGCTTTGTCCCAACTCCTGACAAGAGTTGTGTGCTATTGAGAGATGTGGTCTCACAAACTTGGAAGGTATTTTGACCCACACACACTTTACATACGGTGTAGATCTTGTCCAACCGCCCTGAAAGAACCCAAAATAGGAACATACGGCAGATAAGCCGGTGCAGGACCAGAGGTTTGTTGCTTGTAAGCTGTGTTTTGCTCTGGTACATGTTGATTTTTATTTGTCTTCTCTCAAAATAATTGTTATTTTAGCCTAAGTGACTGCAGTTTATCAGAGACCAGCTGTGATTCTGTGGCCTCAGCTCTGAAGTCCAACCACTCCCATCTGAGGGTTCTGGACCTGAGCGCCAACACGTTGCAGGATTCAGGAGTGAAGCAGCTCTGTTCTGGACTGGAGAGTCCAAACTGTAAACTGGAGAGGCTCAGGTCAGTCTTCATTTTTCTACCTATATACCAGCTGCTAAGATGGTGAAGTGAGGCTGTTCTCAACACTGCTGTGATGCACCACATTAAAAAAATTCCTTGTAATATCGTGAATTCAGGTCTGACCCAACTAAGAACTAACATAGGTTTAGTACTGACGCAGATAACATGCAGACCTGCACCGTATAACCTTATCCTGCATTTTTCAGATTGATTGACTGCAGCTTATCAGAGATCAGCTGTGACTCTCTGGCCTCGGTGCTGAGGTCCAATCCCTCCCGTTCTCATCTCAGAGAACTGGACCTGAGTCAGAACCAGCTGAAGGATCCAGGAGTGAAGCTGCTCTGTGGTTTTCTCCACTTTCCAAACTGCCGACTGGAAACTCTGAGGTAAACACCATTCTCAAAAATGTCCATTATTCCATCCGAGGGTCCTCACACTTTCTGAGTGTGTGTGTTGTGCCCAGTTCCTTCAGGAGGGAGGGCCACACGGGGACCACTTATTCATGATAAACTGATTTAAGGACAATGAAAAAGCCGACAGATGGTAACCAAAATTAGACAAAACTAGGTGAGGGTGCCTGGTAGACACCAGCCAACGAGGAGGGAGATGGTGAGGGAGACAGGAAGTCATCTAAGACAGGTTGGCTGTTTCTGAAACCACCCCCTATACCCTACATAGTGCACTCAATAGTGTGGACGCCATTTTGAAATAGAGTCCGAATTGTTAGTGAGCATCGCTGTACCCTATGTAGTGCACTCAATGTATCCCACAATGCACTGCGAAAAGTACAAGCGAGCACCCTAACTCGGAAAATGTATCCACCCTAGCCCCCAGCCGTGAAGGCTGATGGGATACATTTTTTAACGTAATTTCTACTGTGCGGTTTGATATATGAAATTTTTGGAAATAAGATTTTTTTTTCACTAGGGGTCCAATATGATCATCTTAAAATATTACAACATAAATGTGTAAAATATCATCAATCAATCTTCACTGATCCCCCCCCTCACTTAAAATTGTTCTTCGGAATCGTCTGTTCCTCACCAGGCGACAGAATCTCAGTAAAAGAATATTTACAAAGATGAAAAGTAGCTTTGATCCATTTTTTGATGAAAAATTGCTTTATTAAATGTTTTCACTACAGCAGAATATGACTTGAGAATGTTCCATCACATCTTGGCTTGAAAATGTCAAGGGTCACTAATTATTTTAGGCAATAAGTAATTATTATTGTATTATTATTGACATTAATATTTCATTTTATTATAGAAAGTTAATTATAGGGTAAAATATTGCATTTTCATAAAATGACCGCTGAATTTATTTCTGATGGGTTAAAATAATTAAATGGACCTGGCCACTTTTCCCGGCGACCGGTTCGTAATTATTATGCGACACCATGACGTCACTTTACGTGCGCCGTAAATGACGCCGTTGTCCGAATACTAACTTTAAATTGAGTGCGCTACGTAGTTCACGCAATCCATGTAGTGAGTAGTGAACAGGGAACGAGGGTGTGGAGTCGGAAACAGCCGTTGTGCCTTTAAAGATGAGCCACAGGTGAGATGGATCTCCATGATGAGATGGGAGGGAAAGAGGTGGGAGAACCTGGGAAGAGTGAGGGCCAGAACAATATATATTCTCCTCTGGAACAGTGCAAACCTGAGAGGTTGGAATTGTGGTAATTACATATTACTATCATTTTTTAACCTGTAACTAAATTAAATATTTACAGATCATGCCTTTGATTAACCTTTCAGATTAATACTGGTTTCACTTATAACCTTATAAAAGTTTCCCTTCTTTATTTAGATTAAGGAGCTGCAGCTTATCAGAGATCAGCTGTGGCTCTCTGGCCTCGGCGCTGAGGTCCAATCCCTCCCATCTCAGAGAACTGGACCTGAGTGGGAACCAGCTGCCGGATTCAGGAGTGAAGCTGCTGTCTGATCTCGTAGAGAATCCAGACTATGGGCTGGAGACATTGAGACATTTCAGGTGGTAGCCAGTCAACTCCCGCTCATCTGCTGCATCACTCACTGACCACTGGTGAAGAACATCTGTGGAAACATCTGCCGTCTACTCCGTCCATAGATGAAAATTTCCGTTTTTAAAAAGCGCTGGTGGACTTTCAGGAGGTCAGTCGATGGTCGACAAAGCAGAAGCAGCTTCGCCTTGAAGTTAAATTAGTTCCTGGTGTCACACAATGCATCTTTATAAAGTTCTAAATGGCTCCTCGGCCACTCTTATAAGCATGGAAACATTCTCTTAATTGTCTCTTCAAATGTCTGTATTATACGTTACTATTTTACATCATGCCTTCAGAATCTGTAGGGTTAGTATTTACTGTCTCTGTGACATGGAGCATTGGAATATTTCAGCTGCAGCCAGCAAAAACCCATCAGAATGTCAAGGATGGAATATCAGCTTAAATGGAATCAAACATAAAGTGAAAAGGCCTCCTTTAAGTTTACTGCAAAAATAAACACAAAATCAAGAGTGACACGCGCCAAAAACGTCTCATTCTCTCTTCTGTCTTCTCTCATTCTTTTATATTCTCTTAAGATAATGGGGACGGGGTCGTGTGATAACAAAACAAGCTAATTGGGGACTATATTTTTGTTGCAAGAACTTTGGCTCTTCAGAAGTTTCTATGTTGGCTTCCACAGATTGTGCATCCACTAGAAACTCTGTGTTTTTGAGGAACTACCAGGAGTGGCTGGAGTGGAGGCCAATGACGCTATAGCTACATATAGGTACATATAGATCACCGTTTATCACAGCTCCATTCCCCCAGTTCCCTCCTGTCCCCCTGCCTCTGCTCCACTCACCTGCAGCACAGCTGCAGCTCATTCCCAATCAGCCCTGCTATCAGCCTCCCCTGCACTCTCACTCTTTGCCAGATTGTTCTTCTGCTTTGATGCGAGACTTTCCAGCGTTATTTCCCTGCTGGATTACCTGTTACCGACCCTGCCTGTCTTCGTTCTGCCTGCCTCGCCTGTTCCCTGGACAACCTACCTGCTTTCTGCCCCTGACTACGACTTCTGCCTCAGCGTTTCTGGTTCCTGTCTGCTGCTCGCCAGGTTTTGACTTCTCCGCCTGGCCCCGACTTCGCTGCTGCTCGTCCCCAGTCTGCTCCGCTACATCGTCAGCCTCCTCTCCTGTAAGACCCTTTCTGTCACTCCTGCCCACTGTCAGCGGAACTGCACGGTTCCGAGGATTTACGACCTTCCCCCTTGGTTCCGCATTCCATCTCTGCTCGACCCACTCCCCGAGCCTGCAACCCATAGACTTTGTGTGGGCCCTGAGCCTGAAGAACGGACTATTTCCTGTGTTTCCTTAGTGTCTGCCTGAGTTCCTGTTTGCCCGTGTGCTAATAAGTCATTACCAGAGGAACTCTTGTATTGGGGGCAGAAAAGGTAAATTTTTACCTGGTAAAATTCAGTCAAAAGAGCACTAAAAGCATGAATAAACTGAATCATGTAGATTCTAATGACATAAGCTGGAGCTCCTACAGTTACAGCCCATAATGAGACTGCAACTGTTTCTGTGAAAGGTAACTTTTATACAGTTTACATTCTGCAGATTTCTGTCAAATTTCAATGCAAACATTCACGTTAATCGATATAATAGAAATCTGTTACACATCATGGATCAGTCAGTAATCTTGGACAACAGCAACGTTTAATCCTGGATCACTGCTCCATATATTTAAATGAGCAAAGACGGCTGATGCTGATTTAAGACAGAATTTGTGCATTTTGATGATCACATTCATCAGATTTTTGGAAACATACTGATTCATTAAAATCAGGGGTGTCAAAGTCAAATGGACGGAGGGCCAAATAAAAAATGTAGCTCCAAGCCGAGGGCCAGACTGATCGAATGTTCATTGAAAAATTTTAAAATGACCTCATATAGTCTAGTGCAGGGGTCACCAACCTTTCTGAGACGGAGAGCTACTTCCTGGGTACTGAATCATGTGAAGGGCTACCAGTTTGATACACACTTCTGAAATAGCCAATTTGCTCAATTTACCTTGAACTAAATGTCATTATTAATAGTTAATGATATTCATCTCTGCAAAGACACTGATCATGTTAATGATTTCTCACAATCAATATCAACAATGATTTAACAAGATCGGGAACAGAAATATCAATATGCAACACTTTATTTCTATATTTTGTTTTTCAAATTGCAAAAAAATGTTCAAAACCATTTTAAAATGATCACTTCTCCAACAGTCCTAGGAAATCACAATGTCCCATTTTTACCAGCCACTGACATTTTTTAACAAATCATGAATTACTTTGCACCACGTTTGTACAAATAATAAATCATGTAAAGTACAAAGATAAACTTTCAGATTTTAAAATAAATCTGATTACGTTTTGAACTTCACACTTCAGTCTGCAGATTTTTTCACATGAACATTTTAACATAAACAATTGTTACATTTTACAAACACATTTAACAAATTCTGAAGGAGACACCAAATCTGGTGTCCGTTTCTTTGTCCGTTGGGGGGAAGCCTGGCGTTGCTGCGGTTACCAGTGTGTTGTCCTCTGGTGGGGAACTTGACCTGAGCTGGCAGATGTGCATCAGGGAGGCGTCTTCTGTGTTGGTTCTTGATGAAGTTCATGTCAGAAAAGGCTGATTCACAAAGAGAGGTCGAACCAAAAAGCTTGTAACCTCCATAGCTGCTGTACATTCACCACTGTACTTTTCTGTGTCAACAAGGCACCAAAAGTTTGGTGCAGCCTGAGAGGCTTTGAGCTGCAGCTCATTTCACAATGTTCCAATTTCAATTTGCATCTGTGCAGCATCCAGGCTGAAGGTTGCACTGAACTGCTGAGCAATGCCTGATATGTCCACGTTCATGAAAGGGTTAGAAATGAAGGACACACATGGCTCAAGCTGATCCAGGTCCCAAAACCTGTTCTCAAACTCTTGCCCAACTCTTTTTATGAGCTGAGAGCACTTTTCTGCGCTTTAGTCCAAAGCCTCACATGCAGAAGCGTTGTCTCTCAGCACCATCTGCACAGAGGGGAAGTGCAGCACCTTTTGTCTGTAAATGCATCGAGAAAATGTTCATCTTGGCTTTAGATGCATTTACAGCACTGATCCTCTCAGCAACAGTCTCACCTTTGCCTTGCAGCTCCCAGTTCAAACTGTTCCGTTTCCCAGTAATGTCCGTTAAAAATGCAAGGTCCAGTGTCCAGGCAGTGTCCTCCAGCAGCGCGGCGTCTTCCCCTCTGGACTGCATGAACTCTTTTATTTCACTCAAAAGGGACAAAAAAGGAAGCACAATCCGTCCCCTGCTGAGCCATCGGATTTCTGTGTGTAGCAGCAGGTCACCATATTCAGCTGGCAGCTCCTCCAACAGAACCTTGAATGTTCTGAGCTGTTTGGCTCTGGAGCGGATGCTGTTTCTGATCTGCACCACAGGAGTCATCATGTGCTCAAAGCCCATCACTCTGGCACATGAGGCCTACAGACAGCAGGAGCCCCGTCTGTAGTGGGCCGCTCACAGCGGGAGCCCCGTCTGTAGTGGGCCGCTCATAGCCCCGTCTGTAGTGGGCCGCTCATAGGGGGAGCCTCGTCTGTAGTGGGCCGCTCACAGCGGGAGCCCCGTCTGTAGTGGGCCGCTCATAGCGGGAGCCTCGTCTGTAGTGGGCCGCTCATAGCGGGAGCCCCGTCTCTAGTGGGCCGCTCATAGCGGGAGCCTCGTCTGTAGTGGGCCGCTCACAGCGGGAGCCTCGTCTGTAGTGGGCCGCTCATAGCGGGAGCCCCGTCTCTAGTGGGCGCTCATAGCGGGAGCCTCGTCTGTAGTGGGCCGCTCACAGCGGGAGCCCCGTCTGTAGTGGGCCGCTCATAGCGGGAGCCTCGTCTGTAGTGGGCCGCTCACAGCGGGAGCCCCGTCTGTAGTGGGCCGCTCATAGCGGGAGCCTCGTCTGTAGTGGGCCGCTCACAGCGGGAGCCCCGTCTGTAGTGGGCCGCTCATAGCGGGAGCCCCGTCTGTAGTGGGCCGCTCATAGCGGGAGCCCCGTCTGTAGTGGGCCACTCATAGCGGGAGCCCCATCTGTAGTCGGCCGCTCATAGCCCCGTCTGTAGTGGGCCGCTCATAGCCCCGTCTGTAGTGGGCCGCTCATAGCGGGAGCCCCATCTGTAGTCGGCCGCTCATAGCCCCGTCTGTAGTGGGCCGCTCATAGCAGGAGCCCCATCTGTAGTGGGCCGCTCACAGCGGGAGCCCCGTCTGTAGTGGGCCGCTCATAGCAGGAGCCCCATCTGTAGTGGGCCGCTCATAGCCCCGTCTGTAGTGGGCCGCTCATAGCCCCGTCTGTAGTGGGCCGCTCATAGCGGGAGCCCCGTCTGTAGTGGGCCGCTCATAGCGGGAGCCCCGTCTGTAGTGGGCCGCTCATAGCGGGAGCCCCGTCTGTAGTGGGCCGCTCCTAGCGGGAGCCCCGTCTGTAGTGGGCCGCTCATAGCAGGAGCCCCGTCTGTAGTGGGCCGCTCATAGCAGGAGCCCCGTCTGTAGTGGGCCGCTCATAGCCCCGTCTGTAGTGGGCCGCTCACAGCGGGAGCCCCGTCTGTAGTGGGCCGCTCATAGCCCCGTCTGTAGTGGGCCGCCCACAGCAGGAGCCCCGTCTGTCGTCACTGATACCAGCTTTTCCAGCGGCACTTTTTTCTCCAGCAAAAACTCCTTCACCTCGTTATATATGTCAACTCCCCTCGTTATATGTGTCGACTCCCCTCGTTATATGTGTCAACTCCCCTCGTTATATATGTCAACTCCCCTCGTTATATATGTCAACTCCCCTCGTAGTTGTCTTTAGGGGCAGTAGTGTGAGAAGTTCTTCTCTTGTGGAGAAAGAAACTTTCGTGGTGAAAATGATCTGTCTTCTTTCTTTTTTCTGCCATCTTTTTATGGGTCAGTCGTCTCCTCGTTTTGGCTGCGCCCGCTAGGCTGTTTGGTCGTAGCGATCTGCGTAGACGCTACGTTTTGGTCATGCGCATCATACTGACCTTTGAACTATACTAGGTCATAGTTTATTAAACATTTTTTAAAGTTTTTTTTTAATATATTGTTATTTCCAGTGATTTAAACAAGAATAGCAAACAAAATAAATGAGATGCAGCTCATTGGTCAGTGGTGCTATTTGAGCTATTTTTAGAACAGGCCGGTGGGCGACTCAGGTGGTTCTGACGGGCGACCGGGTGCCCGCGGGCAACGTGTTGGTGACCCCTGGTCTAGTGAACCAAACTGAACCAACTGAAAACCTAACAAATATTTTACAATATGATCAGATAAATAAAGCAATAGTTTCTTATGGCTCTGTCAGTCATTTCTAATTTTCAAGAGGCACAAAAGACAAATTTGCTTTCTATAAAAATCCCCAAAACATGAACATTAAATGAATGAAGCAGTATTATTCAAGGCACCATCAGTAGATTTTCTCATTTCGCAAAAGTGGGCTAAATTTACCTTTAACTTTTAAACTTGAGCTGAGTAATAATTGTAAATGTGTTATTGCAGCTTAATCAAAGAAGCAGTTGTTCCCGCAGGTCTGTGCTGCCCAACACAGGCAACGTTGGAGCAGCCTGGATGTGTGTCGGGGAGGAAACGGGCAAACTCCGCAGCACCCACTGCCCCATGTGTTGCCTTCAGGGCATCACTGCATTGGAGCTCAATCACCTCCATTTGGAGCTTTGGTGCTGAGCTTTCCACCTCAACCTCAAACGGACGGCTGAGCAGTTCAAACCTGCTTTTTGGTGCTTTTACGTCAGTGACTCGGCGTGGGAAGTCAGCGGCGAGAACACTCATTTAATCAGCAAACTGTGCTCGGGAACACGCTGGTAGAGAGCTTCTCTTTCAGGGTCTGGCAGCTGGGAAAGTGGCTCAAGTTTCCTTTGTGCATCTGTGCCTCCCACAGAGTGCGTTTGGTTCTAAAGGCCTTCACTGTACTGTACATATCAGAGGGGACACCACCCCGACCCTGCAGCTGCAGCTTCATTGCATTCAGATGACTCGGAATGTCCCACAGAAAAGCCGTTTCACACAAGAACCTTTGGTCTGGGAGTTGAGTCGTGTCTTTCCCTTTGCTGTCCAAGAACATCCGATCTCCTCAGGAAGCTGGAAACATCTTTGCAGCACCTTTCCCTGGCTTAGCCATCGCACCTCAGTGTGATGGGGCAAATCACCACGCTGCGTTTGCCACTGGCTCAGAAACGCCTTGAACTGGCGCTGAATTAAACCTTTGGCTCTGATAAAGTTCCCTGCGTGCGTGATGGTGAACATTCCATGTTCCATGTTCAGGGCTTCAGCACACAACGATTCCAGGTGTATGATGCAATGATAAGCTGTCAGTTCAGCCGTAACGTTCTCCTCCTGCATCTTCTCCCGTATCTTGGCCACCAGTCCACTCCTGTGTCCACACATGGCAGCTGCTCCGTCTGTTGTCCAACCCACCAGTTTTTCCCGAGGCAGCTCCATCTCATTTCCACATCTTGACACCTCTTCATACAAATCCTGTCCTGTGGTTGTGCCGTGCACAGGACGTAACGCCAGAAACTCCTCTGTCACGTTGAGGCTGGAGTCCCCTCTAATGTCGCTGCTCTCATCCACAGCCAGGGAAGATGCCATGAAATCTTTCCCCTTTTTCTCCAGCTGCTCTTTTAGATTGAGGGACAACAATGGTGTTTCTGCTCAGGCTCCCGTTTCAAAAGAGTTGCCTTTTGTCTGGGCAAACTTGCTCACAAACTTTAAGCATGCAGTGTTTGATGGAATCCCCCTCTGGAAATGGCCGGGCTGATTGAGCGATCTCTTCTGCCAGAATCAAACTGGCCTTGACAGCAGCCTCGCTTTGAGATTTGGCTTTTCTGAACAGAGCCTGTCCAGATTTGAGGCCTGGTTTTAACTCCTCAACCTTCTGTAGCTTTTGTTCCATGTCCATATTCTTGTCTTTGTCCGCGTGTTTAGTTTCATGATGCCGTCTCAGATGATATTCTTTCATTACCGCCACCCTTTCTCCACTCAGAAGACACCCAGGTTTCCCAGCTGCCTCCGTGAACATGTGCTCCCACTCCCACCTTGTTTGAACCCCCGGTTCTCAGTGTCCACCTTCCGTTTTGCCATTTTATGGGTATCTGAAAGTTAACTTTTGCTGTTATGCTAATGACTACTGATAAATAATGAAATGAAGCCACCTCCCGCTCAGACTGTCACCGTTGCATTGTGGGAAATGTAGTATTGGCCTGTGTAAAACATCTGCGGCCTGCGGGCCGGTTCTAATAATAAATCAATATCATCCCGGGGGCCATAGAAAACCCTCGACCTTGACTCTGACATATGAGCTTTAAATGATTTCTTTTGACTCCCATTTATTTGGCTGTTTGGATATCATCTTTGCTAGTGTGTGTGTGCGCGCACGCTCTATGGAACTGGCATAAAGGATGTTAAAATTAGTCTAAATTAGTCTAAATTAAATAAAAATGCATCCATTCATCATTCCCAACAGGCGGTGTTTGATTAGAAACTCTTTCTGAACTCTGGTGCTCTGAAACATCTCCGCTTCCATTTTCAGCTGTTTTTATTCTCAATAACATCAAATCATCCATCCATCCAAATCGTGGTCCTGTTGGACCACCAAAGGACAAACACTTTCCATTTAGCACGGACAAAAAAACCCAAATCCTGTTTAGCAATGAAGCTGTGGGGAGAGTTTGAGGAGCGTTTCTGAGGAACACGCTGCCATATTGGGTCCAAGCTGCTGGGGTTTTTGTTGTTTCCAGGTGAATCGGTGGGCAGCGGCGTTACCGCCTGTCTCTGCCCCCCCCCCCCCCCTCTCCCCGTGGTCGTGGTCACGCCGGGCATCTTTACTGGTCCCGTTTTAAACAGGTTCTGTTGGGAACAGGTGTTCTCCAGAACTGTATTCCAGGCTGCTGTGCTGAAGGGCTGTTTTCAGTAGCAATAGAGCCAGAGTGTGCCTGCTCCATATGAACCCCCCCAGGCCGTGCTTTCCTCCTGGCTGAGCCATAATCAGCTCTGGATGGACTGGTTCACGCTTGGACTGAGTCAAGATTTGATAGCTTGACTGATTCTTACAGTTTTTGATCAAACCCCCATCTGCTGATTCCAGGAGATCTTTAAAGGATCTCAGAGCTTCAGATTTATGAAGCCTGCTCAGCCCCCGGCAGCGCTGATGAAACCATTTCATTCCTTCAAAAAAGCAGAACATGAAGCTCCAGAAAAGGTTTTTGGATCAAGTTTCCAACAGAACGAGGACAAGTGGGTAAAAGCGCCACTTTAAAGCCTCCAGCCTCAGAAAACATCCACCTTTAGGATGCCTGACTTTAGAGGATCGTCGGTTCGCTCCGAGCACAAGAACAAACATGTTTAACCTCAGTCCAAGAACATCTGACCTGAAATGATCAAAACCCTTCAGCGTAAAAAGATGGTGGAGAGAAAGCTGCTGGGAGGTTCTCAGAAGAGAAGTGGCATTAAAGCCAGCTGGAAGAGTCCAGCCTGCTTCCTGCTCCTCCAAACAGGCGTCTCCACCACACAACACTGAGGAACACGGGCTTCTGTTCTTCCTTCTTCTCTTCTGACTATTGTGTGTTTGATGAATGCAGCATCCACTCACTGCCCCCCCCCTCATTTACACTGCTCCTGGTTTCACAATGCTCCTCAGACAGATGCAACCAGAGACACTGATGCCGTCAGACAATAAACCTGAGTGTTGTTGTGTCCGGTTATTAACATGTTCCATGCTTTTCCTCCTGCAACAGTTCATCACACCTGCTCAGGGAAACCTCGGTGTAAAGGAGGTGAAGCCGTGCCTCAGTGACTCTACTTTGCTGTTTTAGAAACTAACAGTTATTAGATGAATATACAGTGTGCACGTACGCGCACACGTGTGTATAAACACTTAATACACGCGTGTGCGTGGATGTAGACTTTTTAGTACTTTGGGTTCATATACTTTTTAGTATTTTGCAGATTCGTGTCTGTATATAAACCAGATCCTCCTGTAATAAAGAACTAAAGGCTGACTGTTGTCACGTGACCTGTCTCCGTCTGTGTCCGATGATGGAACCTGCCTGGAACATCTGGTCCACAGAAAAAGCAAAACAGCTCACAGAACTGGTCCAGTTTAGACCCAAAAATGACAATAAATAATGAAAATGTGTGACGCAGTAGAAAAATGGACGAATTTTCTATTGACAGTTTCACTCATCATCATCAGAATTCATCAAAAATATTTAAACCAACAAACTACACACAGAACCGCAAAGTTTAGAGCTTAAAGGGAGCGACAGGTGAAGATTTAAAGCTCAACGCAGCTGAAGAAGTTCCAAAAAGGAGAAATATCATGTGGTGCTTTACCGCCACCCGGTGGACACGCGTGGAACTGCAGACAATAGTTAAACGCGCTCCGACACATTCTGACCTCTGCTGCTCCTCCTGGACTCCAGGGCTGCAGAAATATGCTGCTTTTACAAGTCTTTCAAATCTGAAGCATCATAAATCTTATTTATTGATTTAACTAAGTTAGTCAGTTTTCATTTAAATGCAAAAACATATTTATGGCATTAAAATAGCAATACAACTTTTAATCTTGAACCCTCCCAGAATGCTTTTATAGTAGTGGAATATTAATCAACAGCCATAAAGTTGTTCATTAACAGAGGAAAAAGGAAAGGTAAAAGTATTCCGTTCAGACTGAGCAGGAAGACTGAAGACCGACAAGGTGAGTGGAAACGAAGAGCATTATTGAAAAGAATTGACAGTTGTGTTTGGAGATAAAATCAAGATTTGAAAACATTTTTGTGACTATTGAAGAGCTGCATAGAGCTGAAGAATTCTTGGCTTAAGAAAATTCAACTAGACTTCATATTTAGTTTTAGCACAAAACATCGTTATACATTATAAATGAATAGGTCTTATTTAACTTTCTTATAGTCTTTCTAAGTGAAGTTTAGTTTATTTTTCTGCTATTTGCTACTGATCCTAAAAGAACTTTGAACTTTAAACCCTCCAGAATGCTTTTATGGTAGTAATATATACGCCATAAAGCTGTTGATTAGGTTGTAAAAGTGAAAGTATTCTGTTCAGACGAAGCAGGAAGAGTGACAAGGTGAGTGTAAAGAGAGTATTATGCTGTTAACGTTGTTAGAGAGTCTTAAGAGGTATTAACAACATTTTAAAACTTTTTTGTGACAGGTGAAAAGCTCTTAGAGTTATTAGAGTTGTTCAACAGTCCAGGTTACAGCTGGATATTTTGATATTACCTGTCAAACAACATCTAATCGTGGGCAAGTTAGCATCTCTCAGCCGGACCAGTTTAAGACAAACTAAATAACTAAATCCACACACAGGATCACAGGACACCAACAGGATTTTGGGTTCATGTTGCACGTTTTCTCACAGTGGTTTATTGTTCTATGTTGTGGAACCACTGTGAAAGAAATGCAGGAGTGGGTGTCATTTCTTTCATCTATTTTAAATAGAGCAGTGATCTTTGAGGACTTGGATTATAGAAATAATTGAAGAGGGGAACAAAGGAGGGAAGTTAAAAAGTCCTGACTAGTATGTTTATGTAGCACCAGATAATTTAGTGGCTGAGCTGAAGACAGTCCTTTCACCATGTTGGCCTGTGGAAAACCAGTGTTGTGGGCCCGATGGACCAGCGTCCCCGTCGTTGCCGGACCACCGTTGGCCACCAGTTGGGTTTTGGGATCAAAGTGGGGGCGTTTCCTGTATCCGGTTCTCCTCACGGATCCATGACTACAACATGTTGCTGCAAGTGCAGAGACGTTTGCTCTGGAAAGAACTTTAGAGCACATTCAGTGCTGCAGGATGAGGGGCTGGAAAAGGTGCCAGTT
Source organism: Takifugu flavidus (assembly GCF_003711565.1). Lineage (NCBI taxonomy): Eukaryota > Metazoa > Chordata > Actinopteri > Tetraodontiformes > Tetraodontidae > Takifugu > Takifugu flavidus. Next base: position 17,678,012 of record NC_079524.1, read on the forward strand.
CTTTTCTCACTGCAGGGAACAGTTAAAAAAAGCAGCTTAAACTCTGAAAACATGAAAATTATACAGAGACATCATTGATTTATTGATTCAGTTGTTATCCAGAATGGATTAGAAATGTTCCTGTTTGATAAAAATGCAGTGAATTGGGATTATTTAACTACAACCTCTACAGATTATTTACCTTCATCACAGTCTCATCACTATTTCTGATGTTTCCTCAGGATGGACGAGGACAGAGCAGAGTCCACAGTGCCCAGCTGTGTGTCCCTGAAGAGTGACCGGTCCAAACATGGAGGAATAGACTTCAGAAGTTCAGATAAAATGTAAGAAAACTAAAGCGTGATGATGTGTTTGTGTGGCAGCTGTTAGTCACATTAACAGCAGCAGGTTGTGAGTTTATTATTGGAGATGTTTAACACTTAAACCTCAGACAGTCATATAGTTACAGACTTAATGTGAATATTGTTGATTAGAAACAAGAATCAGGTTTTAAACTGAAAGATGAATTCAGACATAAATGCTGGAACAATATTGAGTCTTGATCAGGTTCTTTCATCCTATAAATCAAAGGACTAATAGAGATGTGTTTCATAGTGAGAGGGGGCACATCCTATCAAACTGGGACCAGGCAGCTCCACCAGGAGAGTCCTCTTGTTCACAATCTGGAAGCAGATCTGGAGATGCTGAAATGAAGCCCAAACAAAGTAAAACTGTTCAATATGAGATTTAATTTGTGATGTCATGAATTTGTAGTTGTGTTGATGATTTATTATAGATGGAAATCATTGGTTTACTTATGTTCAGGAGGTGATCTGCAGGAGGTGATAGAAGGTCATAAGATGAGTCTGAAGAGAAGATGTGAACATGTGACTGAAGGAACTAATGAAGCAGGAAGTGGAACCCTGCTGAACAAGATCTACACTGAGCTCTACATCACTGAGGGACAAAGTGAGGAGGTGGACACACAACATGAGGTGAGACAGCTTGAGATAACCTCCAAGAAGAAATCCAGGACACTCCAATCAAGTGCCAGGACATCTTCAAAGTCTTATCTGAGCAACAGAGACACATCAGAGTGGTTCTGACCAACGGTGTCGCCGGCGTTGGAAAAACCTTCTCAGCGCAGAAGTTCAGTCTGGACTGGGCAGAAGGTTTGGAGAACCAAGACATCAGTCTGGTGCTTCCGCTCTCATGCAGGGAGCTGAACTTGATCAGAGATGAGCAGCACAGTCTTCTCTCACTGCTTCATGTTTTCCATCCAACATTACAGAAGATCAGAGCAGAAGATCTGACTGTCTGGAAACTTCTGTTCATCTTTGATGGCCTGGATGAAAGCAGATTTTCACTGGGTTTCAACAAGCATCAGCTCATCTCTGATGTCACACAAGTATCGTCCGTTGGCGTGCTCCTGGTGAACCTCATCCAGGGGAACCTGCTTCCCTCAGCTCTCATCTGGATCACCTCCAGACCTGCAGCAGCCCATCAGATTCCTCCCTCGTGTGTTGACAGGATCACAGAAGTACGAGGCTTCACTGACTCCCAGAAGGAGGAGTACTTCAGGAGGAGGTTCAGTGATGAAGATCTGTCCAAGAGAATCATCTCACACATCAAGGCCTCCAGGAGCCTCCACATCATGTGTCTGATCCCAGTGTTTCTGCTGGATCACTGCTATAGTTCTGGAGGACATGATGGCCAGAGACCAGAGAGGAGAGCTGCCCCAAACCCTGACTGACCTCTACTCACACTTCCTGATGGTTCAGATAAAGAGGAAGAAGCAGAAGTATGGAGGAAAGCAGAGACCAGAGGAACTGACTGAGGCTGATAAAGAACTCCTTCTGAAGTTGGGTCGGCTGGCGTTTGAACATCTGGAGAAAGGAAACATCATGTTCTACTCAGAAGACCTGGAGCGATGTGGACTGGACGTCTCCGAGGTGTCGGTGTACTCAGGAGTTTGTACAGAGATCTTCAAGAGAGAGAGTGTGATCTTCCAGAAATCAGTCTACTGCTTTGTTCATCTGAGCATTCAGGAGTTTCTGGCTGCCGTCTACATGTTCCAACCGTTACACCAGGAAAACACAGTGGTTATAAATCAGTTCCTAAAATATTCTAAACCAATCACTCTCTTGGTGGACTTCCTCAGGACACTAATGAATCTCTCAAAAGTGAAAATGGCCACCTGGACTTGTTTGTTCGCTTCCTTCATGGTCTCTCTCTGGAGTCCAATCAGAGGATCTTGGGTGACTGTTGGATCAGAGGACATCCACCCAGAAACCATCCAGAGGGTCCTCAACAACCTGAAGCGGAGAACAGTGATAAAATCTCCCCAGACAGAAGCATCAACATCTTCCACTGTCTGATGGAGATGAAGGATCAGTCAGTCCATCAGGAGATCCAAGAGTTCCTGAAGTCAGGGAAGAAATCAGAGAGGAGACTGTCAGAGATCCACTGTTCAGCTCTGGCCTACCTGCTGCAGATGTCAGAGGAGGTTCTGGATGAGCTGAACCTGTGGCAGTACAAACCCTCAGTGGAGGGACATGTCGCCTGATTCCAGCTGTGAGGAACTGCAGGAAGGCCGTGTAAGTAAATTTTTGGGGCCGGACATCGGCGTTTAAATCAAGCGAGTGGATCATGTCAGGTAGCAATACCCCCTCCAGTGGTCATTCCTTCAATTCTTTTCTCCACTTGCAGCGTCCATAAATTAAAAACAACAACAATTCATCAGAAATGTTCAACACTGGCTGGATATAAGTTCAAAGGTCAATCCAGACAAACCAACATAAGGCAGGAATAATAGGAGCCACAAGTTAACTGACTATCATGAAATTACTGTCATGTCATTAATAACTTTTGTTTGTTTGTATACATCGTATTCAAACGACAGAAAAACACATTTTAACTAATGACTCGTGACTATTTTGCTTCATTTGTTCAACGTAAAAACAGCCGGCCTCGTTGGTTTAAATGGGTGTTTTAGGTCTTTGTGGCGGTTCCGTTTGGAGCCTTTATGTGACCCACAAAGTTGTTTGAGCCTTTCCACACCCGTTAGGTGGCAACTTCATCACTAGCAACAAAAGGTGCAGTGAAAATGATTTGAAGGGAAACAGGCAGATATAACAGAAGCTGAGGGCAATCGATGCAACCAGAGACTCTGATGTCATCGATCGGATCGCTGAATTAAGACTTGACGCACCATCGTACAAATTGGATGATGAAATGCAAAATATCCACACAGGATCACAGGACACCAACAGGATTTTGGGTTCATGTTGCACGTTTTCTCACAGTGGTTTATTGTTCTATGTTGTGGAACCACTGTGAAAGAAATGCAGGAGTGGGTGTCATTTCTTTCATCTATTTTAAATAGAGCAGTGATCTTTGAGGACTTGGATTATAGAAATAATTGAAGAGGGGAACAAAGGAGGGAAGTTAAAAAGTCCTGACTAGTATGTTTATGTAGCAGCACCAATAATTTAGTGGCTGAGCTGAAGACAGTCCTTTCACCATGTTGGCCTGTGGAAAACCAGTGTTGTGGGCCCGATGGACCAGCGTCCCCGTCGTTGCCGGACCACCGTTGGCCACCAGTTGGTTTTGGGATCAAAGTGGGGGCGTTTCCTGTATCCGGTTCTCCTCACGGATCCATGACTACAACATGTTGCTGCAAGTGCAGAGACGTTTGCTCTGGAAAGAACTTTAGAGCACATTCAGTGCTGCAGGATGAGGGGCTGGAAAAGGTGCAGTTTCTTTTCTCACTGCAGGGAACAGTTAAAAAAAGCAGCTTAAACTCTGAAAACATGAAAATTATACAGAGACATCATTGATTTATTGATTCAGTTGTTATCCAGAATGGATTAGAAATGTTCCTGTTTGATAAAAATGCAGTGAATTGGGATTATTTAACTACAACCTCTACAGATTATTTACCTTCATCACAGTCTCATCACTATTTCTGATGTTTCCTCAGGATGGACGAGGACAGAGCAGAGTCCACAGTGCCCAGCTGTGTGTCCCTGAAGAGTGACCGGTCCAAAATGGAGAATAGACTTCAGAAGTTCAGATAAAATGTAAGAAAACTAAAGCGTGATGATGTGTTTGTGTGGCAGCTGTTAGTCACATTAACAGCAGCAGGTTGTGAGTTTATTATTGGAGATGTTTAACACTTAAACCTCAGACAGTCATATAGTTACAGACTTAATGTGAATATTGTTGATTAGAAACAAGAATCAGGTTTTAAACTGAAAGATGAATTCAGACATAAATGCTGGAACAATATTGAGTCTTGATCAGGTTCTTTCATCCTATAAATCAAAGGACTAATAGAGATGTGTTTCATAGTGAGAGGGGGGAGCACATCCTATCAAACTGGGACCAGGCAGCTCCACCAGGAGAGTCCTCTTGTTCACAATCTGGAAGCAGATCTGGAGATGCTGATGAAGCCCAAAACAAAGTAAAAACTGTTCAATATGAGATTTAATTTGTGATGTCATGAATTTGTAGTTGTGTTGATGATTTATTTAGATGGAAATCATTGGTTTACTTATGTTCAGGAAGTGATCTGCAGGAGGTGATAGAAGGTCATAAGATGAGTCTGAAGAGAAGATGTGAACATGTGACTGAAGGAACTATGAAGCAGGAAGTGGAACCCTGCTGAACAAGATCTACACTGAGCTCTACATCACTGAGGGACAAAGTGAGGAGGTGGACACACAACATGAGGTGAGACAGCTTGAGAGAACCTCCAAGAAGAACATCCAGGACACTCCAATCAAGTGCCAGGACATCTTCAAAGTCTTATCTGAGCAACAGAGACACATCAGAGTGGTTCTGACCAACGGTGTCGCCGGCGGCGTTGGAAAACCTTCTCAGTGCAGAAGTTCAGTCTGGACTGGGCAGAAGGTTTGGAGAACCAAGACATCAGTCTGGTGCTTCCGCTCTCATGCAGGGAGCTGAACTTGATCAGAGATGAGCAGCACAGTCTTCTCTCACTGCTTCATGTTTTCCATCCAACATTACAGAAGATCAGAGCAGAAGATCTGACTGTCTGGAAACTTCTGTTCATCTTTGATGGCCTGGATGAAAGCAGATTTTCACTGGGTTTCAACAAGCATCAGCTCATCTCTGATGTCACACAAGTATCGTCCGTTGGCGTGCTCCTGGTGAACCTCATCCAGGGGAACCTGCTTCCCTCAGCTCTCATCTGGATCACCTCCAGACCTGCAGCAGCCCATCAGATTCCTCCCTCGTGTGTTGACAGGATCACAGAAGTACGAGGCTTCACTGACTCCCAGAAGGAGGAGTACTTCAGGAGGAGGTTCAGTGATGAAGATCTGTCCAAGAGAATCATCTCACACATCAAGGCCTCCAGGAGCCTCCACATCATGTGTCTGATCCCAGTTTTCTGCTGGATCACTGCTATAGTTCTGGAGGACATGATGACCAGAGACCAGAGAGGAGAGCTGCCCCAAACCCTGACTGACCTCTACTCACACTTCCTGATGGTTCAGATAAAGAGGAAGAAGCAGAAGTATGGAGGAAAGCAGAGACCAGAGGAACTGACTGAGGCTGATAAAGAACTCCTTCTGAAGTTGGGTCGGCTGGCGTTTGAACATCTGGAGAAAGGAAACATCATGTTCTACTCAGAAGACCTGGAGCGATGTGGACTGGACGTCTCCGAGGTGTCGGTGTACTCAGGAGTTTGTACAGAGATCTTCAAGAGAGAGAGTGTGATCTTCCAGAAATCAGTCTACTGCTTTGTTCATCTGAGCATTCAGGAGTTTCTGGCTGCCGTCTACATGTTCCACCGTTACACCAGGAAAGACACAGTGGTTATAAATCAGTTCCTAAAATATTCTAAACAATCACAATCTCTTGATGACTTCCTCAGGAGAGCACTAATGAAATCTCTCAAAAGTGAAAATGGCCACCTGGACTTGTTTGTTCGCTTCCTTCATGGTCTCTCTCTGGAGTCCAATCAGAGGATCTTGGGTGGACTGTTGGATCAGAGGAACAGCCACCCAGAAACCATCCAGAAGGTCCTCAACAACCTGAAGGAGGTGAACAGTGATGAAATCTCCCCAGACAGAAGCATCAACATCTTCCACTGTCTGATGGAGATGAAGGATCAGTCAGTCCATCAGGAGATCCAAGAGTTCCTGAAGTCAGGGAAGAAATCAGAGAGGAGACTGTCAGAGATCCACTGTTCAGCTCTGGCCTACCTGCTGCTGCAGATGTCAGAGGAGGTTCTGGATGAGCTGAACCTGCAGCAGTACAACACCTCAGTGGAGGGACGACGTCGCCTGATTCCAGCTGTGAGGAACTGCAGGAAGGCCGTGTAAGTAAAGATTTTTGGGGCCGGACATCGGCGTTTAAATCAAGCGAGTGGATCATGTCAGGTAGCAATACCCCCTCCAGTGGTCATTCCTTCAATTCTTTATCTCCATTGCAGCGTCCATAAATTAAAAACAACAACAATTCATCCAGAAATGTTCAACACTGGCTGGATATAAGTTCAAAGGTCAATCCAGACAAACCAACATAAGGCAGGAATAATAGGAGCCACAAGTTAACTGACTATCATGAAATTACTGTCATGTCATTAAATAACTTTTGTTTGTTTGTATACATCGTATTCAAACGACAGAAAAACACATTTTAACTAATGACACGTGACTATTTTGCTTCATTTGTTCAACGTAAAAACAGCAGCCGGCCTCGTTGGTTTAAATGGGTGTTTTAGGTCTTTGTGGCGGTTCCGTTTGGAGCCTTTATGTGACCCACAAAGTTGTTTGAGCCTTTCCACACCCGTTAGGTGGCAACTTCATCACTAGCAACAAAAGGTGCAGTGAAAATGATTTGAAGGGAAACAGGCAGATATAACAGAAGCTGAGGGCAATCGATGCAACCAGAGACTCTGATGTCATCGATCGGATCGCTGAATTAAGACTTGACGCACCATCGTACAAATTGGATGAAATGCAAAATATCCAAAGAGCCGATAGACAGATAAAAAGATGCACGTTTCTTTAAACCATTTGCTGTAATCATTTTAAATATTGAGTAATTATGAGCTGTTCTAAAATAAGACAAATGTTGAGAATAATTCAGTTGCATTTCAGATCTGATGGTCGTTCAAACTGTTGCTCTACGGTGTTGAATTTAGCTTTTCCAGGAAATGAGCTACATTTGTGTTGAGGTAGATTCTCAGATAAGTTGATGAGAAATCCCAAAGTTTGACTCACTATTTTTGTTTCATACACAACAGACTGTCTGGTAGTTTTCTTTCAACGAGTCATTGGGAAGTTGTGGCCTCAGCAATGACGTCAAACCCTTCTCATCTACGGGAGCTGAGCTTAAGCTGGAACCAAGACCTGACAGATGCCGGAGTAAAGTTACTGTCTTCTGCAATGATGCATCCAAACTGCAGACTGGAGACGCTCAGGTCAGGAGGCCTCTGTTGGTCTTTTCTAAATTTCTTTACATTTTCTGCTTTTCTCTTCATTTTCAGATTTAGAAATGTGTTTTTATTTGCCCATTTATTCCTTTTCCAGGCTGATTAAATGCAGTTTATCAGAGATCAGCTGTGACTCTCTGGCCTCGGCGCTGAGGTCCAATCCCTCCCATCTGAGGGTTCTGGACCTGAGTTTTAACCAGCTGAAGGATCCAGCAGTGAAGCTGCTCTGTGGTGCTCTCCAGGATCCTCTCTGTGAGCTGGAGACTCTCAGGTCAGTCAGAGATGATCCAGTACTTTCCCAGGTGTAACTAGTTAGACAATAAATGTTTCCATGTTTGATCTTTGTTATAAACGTAGTGTTACAGTTCTCAGAAAAAAGACCACACAGGACAGATTTGCAGTATTAAATTGGTTGTGGAAATCTGTCCCATGTGAGGATGGTCATCAATGACTAGAAAGGAAGTATCAGTTGTAGATTTGTCTTGTTTTATTTTAGGCTGGCCACAAAACCGCCCAAACATTCAGACCAATCAAAAATGGTTCTTCCTGTCTTTTAAAGATCAGAAGGAAAACTAAAAACCCAAAAAGAAAGCTGCTGCAGTGTGCCATGCCCCTTCTCTACTGAGAAAAGCCATCCCAAAAAGAGAAAAGCCCAAGTGTGAAGTGAGCACCCTGTTAAACCTTGGTACCGAAAGCCTGCAGTCATTCTCATCTTAGGTGGCTTCATTCCAGCCAGAAGCCCAAACCTGCCTCCCTCTTAAAGGGGCAGCAGGTCAGTCCAACCACAGAAACCTTCATGAAGATCTGAAGCTTTCAGCATCCACAATTGTTGCACCTCACTTCCATTGGAGTCCAAATCAGAAGTCAACAAGTTGATTCTACACCGATTCTACACAATGCAACCATTTTAAAAAGGTTTCCATCCATAAGTTTTCACACATTTTTAGATAAATCTGTTTGTTCATCGCCTCCTTCTGTTGTAATGGTCATTAAAGAAAATGACCTTATTTGAGTTTTTCTCCTCACAAATATGACTTTCTATGAACGATGCAATAAATGCAGCTTGCAATCTAAGACAATATGGAAGTATGTGTATATAATAGTAGTGGAAGTAGCTCATAAAATAATACATTTGCTCTTCTCATCGAATCTTTCTATGTTATTAAAAAAAAACCTGCTCTTAGTCAACAACATCTAAGACATCAACCAAAAATCCTAATTTTCTACAATCTAATATAAAACAGTAGAGAAGACTCTTTCTGCAGAGACACTGGTGGCAGGAATGCAGAAGTATCACCTGCTCAACTTGGAAGGTGGAGCAGAAACCACCAGCTGAGAAGGTCCTCAGCGAGAGGAAGTGGTGGAGAACCATGAAACTTGCTAAGCTCCACCTCAGCTCCAGAGACGGGCTGAGCTGGAGCTGTGGCACCAGGTATCGCCCAGAAGAGCCTCCAACAAACAAGCTCTTCTCTTGGGAGGAGAGGGCTTTGAATCTCAGCTCAGTGTGCTTGTCTCTAGTAGGTGGCAGCTGCACCTTTTCCTGAGCTCCTTGTTGATGCCCTGAGGGGAATTGATGCTCCTGCAATGTTTTCTGGCAGCATTGAGCTTGCAGTGGGGCAATCAAACACACTGTGGGGGGGCTCTCTTTCCTTCTCTCATCTGGAGAACAAGTGACACCAGCTGCCAATCATTGTTGGAGAAATGTGCAGTCAGGGGAACGATGCGTCCAGACTATAGCCACCCTTCCAGCATCCAGCAGTGTCTAAAACCTTTGATTTGGTTTCACCAGAGAGTGTAGGGATTGCAGGGTCGCTGCAGCATCGCCCACAAGCTATCAGGAGTGGGTCGCTTTGTCCCAACTCCTGACAAGAGTTGAGTGCTATTGAGAAATGTGGTCTCACAAACTTGGAAGGTATTTTGACCTACACACACTTTACATACGGTGTAGATCTTGTCCAACCGCCCTGAAAGAACCCAAAATAGGAACATACGGCAGATAAGCCGGTGCAGGACCAGAGGTTTGTTGCTTGTAAGCTGTGTTTTGCTCTGGTACATGTTGATTTTTATTTGTCTTCTCTCAAAATAATTGTTATTTTAGACTAAGGGACTGCAGTTTATCAGAGACCAGCTGTGATTCTGTGGCCTCAGCTCTGAAGTCCAACCTCTCCCATCTGAGGGTTCTGGACCTGAGCCTCAACACGTTGCAGGATTCAGGAGTGAAGCGGCTCTGTTCTGGACTGGAGAGTCCAAACTGTAAACTGGAGAGGCTCAGGTCAGTCTTCATTTTTCTACCTATATACCAGCTGCTAAGATGGTGAAGTGAGGCTGTTCTCAACACTGCTGTGATGCACCACATTAAAAAATTCCTTGGAATATCGTGAATTCAGGTCTGACCCAACTAAGAACTAACGTAGGTTTAGTACTGACGCAGATAACATGCAGACCTGCACCGTATAACCTCATCCTGCATTTTTCAGATTAGACTACTGCAGGTTATCAGAGATCAGCTGTGGCTCTCTGGCCTCGGCGCTGAGGTCCAATCCCTCCCATCTCAGAGAACTGGACCTGAGTGGAAACCAGCTGCAGGATTCAGGAGTGAAGCTGCTCTGTGGTTTTCTCCAGGATCCAAACTGCCGACTGGAAACTCTGAGGTAAACACCATTCTCAAAAATGTCCATTATTCCATCCGAGGGTCCTCACACTTTCTGAGTGTGTGTGTTGTGCCCAGTTCCTTCAGGAGGGGGGCCACACGGGGACCACTTATTCATGATAAATTGATTTAAGGACAATGAAAAAGCCGACAGATGGTAACCAAAATTAGACAAAACTAGGTGAGGGTGCCTGGTAGACACCAGCCAACGAGGAGGGAGATGGTGAGGGAGACAGGAAGTCATCTAAGACAGGTTGTGCCTTTAAAGATGAGCCACAGGTGAGATGGATCTCCATGATGAGATGGGAGGGAAAGAGGTGGGAGAACCTGGGAAGAGTGAGGGCCAGAACAATATATATTCTCCTCTGGAACAGTGCAAACCTGAGAGGTTGGAATTGTGGTCATTACATATTACTATCATTTTTTAACCTGTAACTAAATTAAATATTTACAGATCATGCCTTTGATTAACCTTTCAGATTAATACTGGTTTCACTTATAACCTTATAAAAGTTTCCCTTCTTTATTTAGATTAAGGTGCTGCAGGTTATCAGAGATCAGCTGTGGCTCTCTGGCCTCGGCGCTGAGGTCCAATCCCTCCCATCTCAGAGAACTGGACCTGAGTCAGAACCAGCTGCAGGATTCAGGAGTGAAGCTGCTGTCTGATCTCGTAGAGAATCCACACTATGGGCTGGAGACATTGAGTCATTTCTGGTTGAAGCCAGTCACCTCCCGCTCATCTGCTGCATCACTCACTGACCACTGGTGAAGAGCATCTGTGGAAACATCTGCCGTCTACTCCCTCCATAGATGAAAAATTCAGTTTTTAAAAAGCGCTGGTGGACTTTCAGGAGATCAGTCGATGGTCGACAAAGCAGAAGCAGCTTCGCCTTGAAGTTAAATTAGTTCCTGGTATCACACAATGCTCTTTATAAAGTTCTAAATGGCTCCTCGGCCACTCTTAGAAGCATGGAAACATTCTCTTAATTGTCTCTTCAAATGTCTGTATTATACGTTACTATTTTACATCATGCCTTCAGAATCTTTAGGGTTTAGTATTTACTGTCTCTGTGACATGGAGCATTGGAATATTTCAGCTGCAGCCAGCAAAAACCCATCAGAATGACGGCTATCGGTGGGAACCGCAGCTCATTTGACTTTAGTCAGTCTGTTCAATGTTATAGGATTTATTGCAATCTAATAAAAACTATGAATAAATGTGGGAAATAGGAAATAAAAAGAAGCAAAATGACCAAATAAAATTCCCATGAATACTGTAAATTTAAAGATGTCAAGAATGGAATATCAGCTTAAATGGAATCAAACATAAAGGAAAAGGCCTCCTTTAAGTTTACTGCAAAAATAAACACAAAATCAAGAGCGACACGCGCCAAAAACGTCTCATTCTCTCTTCTGTCTCCACTCATTCTTTTATATTCTCTTAAGATAATGGGGACGGGGTCGTGTGATAACAAAACAACCTAATTGGGGACTATATTTTTGTTGCAAGAACTTTGGCTCTTCAGAAGTTTCTATGTTGGCTTCCACAGATTGTGCATCCACTAGAAACTCAGTGTTTTTGAGGAACTACCAGGAGTGGCTGGAGTGGAGGCCAATGACGCTATAGCTACATATAGCTACATATAGATCACCGTTATCCTCAACCCAAAAGACCACCAGTTGGCGCAGCAATACTAAAGATAGGAGGTTGTGGTGGTTGCGCAGACGCGGAGTGATATCACGCACAAACGTGCCCTATGTTCTATATACCGTATGTTCGCGACCAAAGGGCGCACCGTATTAAAAGGTGCAGCCTCAGTTACGGTGCTGTTTCTGTATTTAACACATACATCAGGCGCTCCTGATTATAGGGCGCGGGCATGGTAAAACATACCGCTACGATAGCTTAAAACATGCATGCTAGCGCGTATTTAGCAATTTTGCAAAAGCCGGCAAGTCGAACAACCGACAACAATGTTTCCAAAATTAAAATTTTCGTATTTTTTGTATTTTGTTATTAAACCCCGGAGGGCTGAAGCAGGACCGCTGTTAAAAATGTATCAGTCCGCGCTTCCAGTTCTGGTGCAACGTCCAGTTCTAAATGTATGAATCCGCGTATTGACGTTTCAACGTCCCATCAGTAAACGGAGAGATTTGGATATAGTCCCCCTGAGGTGGTGTTTTTAGAGCAGTTCTTAACAACTTTCTCTTTGCCTGATAAGAGGTCCAAACATTATTTCACTTCCTATAAAATACTCTAAAATTTGCCATTCAAGATCAGATACCACCAGGTATAATTCATCCTCTAAATTGTCACAATTTCTTATTCTGTCAGGCTGTTTTTAAACCTTTGGCAACATCAAATAAAGTACCCAACTGGTATTATGTCAGGCTGGTTTACATCCCATTAAAGAAGCCAGCAGAAATAAAGCACAACAGTTACACAGACTACGCACAATAATATAGAGGATATAAAAAACAGTGTTGAGATGGGTTTGTGTCACTTTAGTAAAATCAAAGCATTTTTCTTTATGTGCCAGCAATGAACACAATCTAAGAAGTCTTTGACACTAAACATATGGAGCTCCTATAGAACAAACTAAAGATTTGTTGTTATTAAGATAAAGAAATGCAACATTTCCCCCAGAGAAACGATGGCGATGGAAAAAGCCCTGGCTGTGTGTGTGCATCACAGCAGGCGTGGGTTCTCCTCTCTGGAGTCATGCGGGGCTCCTTTGAAGGGCAGATGAGGAGGTTGGTTACAGATTCCCCTCAGAAAGATGATTACGGTGCCAAAGGTCATCACCGGGGTAACCAGGAAGAGGCAGAGTCGGTCTACTGTACGAGCGATGCCGCTCCAGTTATCCTTCTCCTGTCAGGACCAGACATTTACGCCACTTTTGATCTTTTTAAATCAGACTTTGGGTTGAGGACTCTGTTTGAACCCTCTGAGCTCATTGTGGTCGTTCTTGTTGCGCATGTGTTTAATGATGTAGTGGCTCCATCAACAGCCGGCTTGATCTCTGCGTACAGCTGATGGCTCCTCCCTCTTCTTGTGGTTTCACAGCTCCACACAGACACCAAAGCTCAGAACTCAAATGAAGCTACTGATGCTTCTATATCTCATGTGTTTAAATGTTTCTGGAAACGTCCTGGCAGCGTGTGTGACTCGGGTCACCAGTCCGTGTCTCCCAGACTGTTTCTCAAACATCAGCTCACTGCGGGACTTCACACTGTCGTACTCCTCAGCCGAGGCAATGGAGCCCACTGAGCTGGATCGCCGCGGTAACGCTCCATCCCAGTACGGCTCTGCCTCAGCAGGGCGGGACATGCGCAAGATGAGGGGTAATCGCTGGAGGAAGAGCTGGCAGAAAAAGAAAACAGGATTTGGAACACTGATACTGATGTTGTATGTCTGTGTGTTATAGTGGGAAAACCACATGTTCATATATCCTCTTTCATATGTTATGAAGTCACATGTTCATATATCCTCTTTCATATGTTATGAAGTACATGTTCATATATCCTCTTCATATGTTATTAAGTCACATGTTCATATATCCTCTTTCATATGTTGTTAAGTCATAGGTTCATATATCCTCTTTCATGTGTTATTAAGTCATAGGTTCATATATCCTCTTTCATATGTTATTAAGTCACATGTTCATATATCCTCTTTCATATGTTATTAAGTCACATGTTCATATATCCTCTTTCATATTATTAAGTCACATGTTCATATATCCTCTTTCATATGTTATTAAGTCACATGTTCATATATCCTCTTTCATATGTTATTAAGTCATAGGTTCATATATCCTCTTTCATATGTTACTAAGTCCCATGTTCATATATCCTCTTTCATATGTTATTAAGTCATGTGTTCATATATCCTCTTTCATATGTTATTAAGTCACGTGTTCATATATCCTCTTTCATATGTTATTAAGTCATAGGTTCATATATCCTCTTTCATATGTTATTAAGTCACATGTTCATATATCCTCTTTCATATGTTATTAAGTCACATGTTCATATATCCTCTTCATATGTTATTAAGTCATAGGTTCAAATATCCTCTTTCATATGTTACTAAGTCACATGTTCATATATCCTCTTTCATATGTTATTAAGTCACATGTTCATATATCCTTTAATGTATTTTTTATTTTACTCTTTATTTGCATATTTGAAACTTGAACGCAAAGTTGTCTGCTCCTTTGTTTACTTCCGGTTCCTGTCGCTAGTTTCCGGTCTCGTGAGCTCACTCTCGCTAGCTTGTCACTGACGGTGGTTGTCAGCGCAGCATCAGCGAGTCTCCAGCCCGGACGCGGCTCCTTCGTGGCGTCCACAGAGGCTCCGTCTGTCTCCTACTGACTTGTATCTCTACATTTTGTCGTCGCTGCTGGTTGTCAAACGTTTGCTGGAACTTGTGGCGTTTGGCTGAACTGGTCTAGGTCAACTATATCTGTTTTAAAGAAGCGGAGGAGACCGCGGAGGAGGTTCCGAGGATGAACCCTCAGTGCGCCCGCTGTGGGAAGATCGTCTACCCGACAGAGAAAGTGAGCTGCCTGGACACCGTGAGCTGGATGACCCGGAGAAGCGTCCTTTTAGTCCGTTTTTGCGAGGATGACAGAAACTGGAACCTTTGGGCAGGTCCTGTGAAGTTGGACACGTCGGTGATTGAGAAGTGGAAGGAAAACGACCCTTAAATAGCTTTTTAGGACTTAAATGACAGATATCACAGAAAAAGAGCTCATCAATAACTGTAAATGAGCCAGACTTGCTGGTCAAACCAGGCTTTTGTAGGAAATCTGGCCTCCTGTTAAGTTTTTTTAAATGCATTTCTTTAAACTCTTAGAACACAGAGGAACTCTTTTATTGGGGGCAGAAAAGGTACATTTTTACCTGGTAAAATTCAGTCAAAAGAGCACTAAAAGCATGAATAAACTGAATCATGTAGATTCTAATGACATAAGCTGGAGCTCCTCCAGTTACAGCCCATAATGAGACTGCAACTGTTTCTGGAAAGGTAACTTTTATACAGTTTACATTCTGCATTCTGAGTCTGTCCCCGGCTCCTCAAGACTCGGGGAGCCGCTACAACGGGTCTTCAACCTCAGCCTGGAGCTGGGGAAAGTGCCCACCTTATGGAAGACGTCCTGCGTCATTCCAGTCCCCAAGAAGAACAGACCGAGTGAGCTGAACGACTTCCGGCCGGTGCACTCACCTCACATCTGATGAAGACTCTGGAGCGGCTCTTCCTCAACCTCCTCAGGCCCCAGGTGCAGCACGCTGAGGACTCCTTACAGTTCGCCTACCGGGACAAGGTCGGTGTAGAGGACGCCATCATCTACCTGCTGCACACCGAGTCCACTCGCATCTGGACAAGGGGAGTGGCACAGCGAGAATCCTCTTTTTGGATTTCTCGAGTGCCTTCAACACGATCCAGCCCCTTGTCCTACAGGACAAGCTTCTACAGATGCGAGTGGACCCCTGCCCGGTTGCTTGGATCTCCAGCTACCTCACCGACAGGCCGCAGTTCGTCAGGATGAAGGACATCACGTCCGACACTGTGGTCAGCAGCATCGGGGCTCCACAGGGGACTGTGCTGTCCCCCATCCTCTTCACTCTGTACACCTCGGACTTCTGTTACAACTCCGACATGTGTCATATCCAGAAGTTCGCAGATGACACAGCCATCGTTGGATGTATCAGAGACGACGAAGAGGAGGAGTACCGGTGCCTGGTGAGGGACTTTGTGGCCTGGTGCCACAACAACGGCCTGCAGCTCAACACCTCCAAAACTAAAGAACTGGTCATTGACTTTGGGAGGGACCGACCGAGACCTAGGCCAGTTCAGATAGGAACGGAGGAGGTGGAGGGCGTGCAGACCTACAAATATCTTGGGCTGTGGCTGGACAATAGGCTGGACTGGACAAGCAACACGAGGCAGCTGTACAAGAAGACCGAGCAGGATGTACTTCCTGAGGAGACTCAGATCCTTCAACATCTGCAGGAAACTCCTCTGGATGTTCTACCAGTCTGTGGTCGCCAGCGTCCTGTCCTACGCTGTGGTGTGCTGGGGGGGGAGTGTGACAAAAGCAGACCTCTCCAGGCTGGAGAAGCTGATCAGGCGGGCCAGCTCGGTGGTGGGGATGAAGCTGAAACCTCTGGCGACAGTGGCAGAGAGGAGAACTATTGACAAGCTGCGGAGCATCATGGACAATGTCCGCCACCCTCTGCACACTGTCATCCACAGCCAGAGAAGCCTGATCAGCCAGAGGCTGCGCCTCCCCAAGTTCAGGACCAACAGACTGGGGAACTCATTCATCCCCCGAGCCATCAGGCTGTTCAACTCCTCACTGGGGGGGAGGAGGGCCAACAGAAGGACTGGAACAACACTGCAATAACATAATACTGGGACATCCATTCATTCAGTTCATTCATCCATCTATTCATTTATTTACATTTTCAGAGTTTTATATTTTATATATTATATTCTATTTTTAATTTATTCTATTTTAGGGAGGGGAGGGACGAGGGGAGGGGAGGGGAGAGGGGGAGGGGAGAAGAGGGGAGGGGAGGGGAGGGGGGGGGAGGGAAGAGGGAGAGGAGAGATGAGGGAAGGGAGGGGAGGGGAGGGAAAGGAGGAGAGGAGAGGAGAGGAAACACCCGACCCAGTGGGGTGACAGAGGCCTGTCAGGTGATCATGGTTCTGGCCCCCGGCAGCCTCGGCCTATAGCAGCATAGCTAAGATGTGACCTAATGATTAGACGACCCCCTAAATACGATAATCTGTCTGTCTATGATAATAACTGGAACTACAGAATTAGCAACAATCAGCTTTTTCAAAGAGGAAGGTTTTAACCAGCACATGAGCCACGCGTCTTCTCTCCCGCTCAGACTGGCCGACGACCTGCTGCACTGCATCCTCAACTGTAGTCCGGGAATCGTGTCTGCTGGTGACTAAATGTCAGACGGTTGCCCGGGACGATTTCCAGAAACTGCTCTCCACGGTGCCGGTACGAGTCGCAGCTCAGCAGAGCCAAACTGGACCTGCTTTACTGAGATCACCCCGGATATGGTTCTGCTTGTCTGTAGGTGGTCTCGCCGAGTCTCCGTTACCTCATGGCTGTTCAGAACCACCTCCTTAGCAACACAATTCTTATCCGATCGGACGAGGGTGACGACAGTGACAGCTCCCTCCAGGGGGAAACATTAAAGGTACAGGTAAACATCCCCTTTAAATACGCCTACCTCTTCACACACATGGTGTCGAGTCTGTAATGATGAGTCCGGTTCTTTTCTTGCCCTGAATAAATGCAGTTTAAAATGCCACGCGTGGACATTTAGGCAGTGGTTACGTAAGTGTGGGCCTATGCGTTGTGTGTTGCCAGGAGCTGCAGAGCTGTATCCTCTCCCTAGCAACTAAGGTCCTCGTGGGATGTGACGAAGTGCTGGAGACCCTTCAGCAGGTCACCACCGCCCTCATTGAGTATGAGTAACAAGCTTCTGTTTCTGTGCTGTTTCTACTGTGTTTGTTCTGTCATTGTTCAGGCTGAGAGGCTTGGAGCAGGTACCAAGGCCACCATGCTTGGGCACCTGCTGCCGGTGTTGCTCACCACTTTGATGCACCCCAACCTGCAGACGCTCACGCTTGCTGATGCCTTAATGCCTCAGCTGGTGCAGCTGGTCCTCCTACACCACCAGGTCGGGATCCGCCGGGTGCTTTTGATCAGATTTGGAAATAAAAGCCAACGTCCTTCTCAACGTTCTTCTTTTTGGTGTCACAGACGGCCCTGTTGTTGAAGACGCAGTCTCCCCTTTTCACCGATGAACCACAACTGATGAGTGGCTCTCTGGTTCAGGGGGCAAAGCCCCGTTCTGCTGAAGACAAGTACGTTTTCTAAAGCAAAATAATCAACTCTCTCTCTCTCTCTCTCCTCTCTCTCTCTCTCTCTCTCTCTCTCTCCTCTCTCATCTCTCTCTCTCTTCTCTCTCTCTCTGTGAGTGGAGCGCGTGGAGCTGAGAGCGTTCTCGTTCTGAGAATTTTTCAAACTTTTGCGAGGTTTCGGCCTATAGTGTACGGTTAGTTGTTGGTTTATTGGGTTGGTTAGTTGTTGGTGGTGTTTTTTGTGGGTTTTGTTGGGGGTTTGAGGTTTGTGTCGGGTGGAATCAGCCAGGTTTGTCTGGCTGGTTGGCGTCTGACGCCATGGTGTTTGGTGGTGGGAGCGGGGACCTCTCCCGGTTATGCGGAGGCATGGCGTTAAGGTGAGGACCGGGTCTCTGTATACCGTGGAGGAGGTGGCCCTCGCTGTGGGGGAGAAAATCGGACATGGGTCCGTGAAGTCGGCCGCCCGAATGCACGGGGCGGTGGTGTTGTTTGTGGATAAGGTGGAGCAGGCGAACCGGCTGGTGG